>NC_053026.1:427131605-427365144 GCF_003073215.2 Triticum urartu
GAAACTAGTGGTCTTGTTGACCATCAACACTTGATGCTCCTTCTTGATTTCTACCTCCGCAGCTTTCAGCATTGCGAAGAGCTCGGGAATAGTCTTATTCATCCCTTGCATATTATAGTTCATCACGAAGCTCTTGTAGCTTGGTGGCAGTGATTGGAGAATTCTATCAATGACTCAATCATCTGGAAGATTAACTCCCAATTGAATCAAGTGATTATTATACCCAGACATTTTGAGTATATGCTCACTGACAGAACTGTTCTCCTCCATCTTGCAGCTATAGAACTTATTGGAGACTTCATATCTCTCAATCCGGGCATTTGCTTGAAATATTAACTTCAACTCCTGGAACATCTCATATGCTCCATGACGTTCAAAACGTCGTTGAAGTCCTGATTCTAAGCCGTAAAGCATGGCACACTTAACTATCGAGTAGTCATCAGCTTCGCTCTACCAGACGTTCATAACATCTGGTGTTGCTCCAGCAGCAGGCCTGGCACCCAGCGGTGCTTCTAGGACGTAATTCTTCTGTGCAGCAATGAGGATAATCCTCAAGTTACGGACCCAGTCCGTGTAATTGCTACCATCATCTTTCAACTTTGCTTTCTCAAGGAACGCATTAAAATTCAACGGAACAACAGCATGGGCCATCTATCTACAATCAAACATAAACAAGCAAGATACTATCAGGTACTAAGTTCATGATAAATTTAGGTTCAATTAATCATATTATTAAAGAACTCCCACTTAGATAGACATCCCTCTAATCCTCTAAGTGATTATGTGATCCAAATCAACTAAACCATGTCCGATCATCACGTGAGATGGAGTAGTTTCATTGGTGAACATCATTATGTTGATCATATCTACTATATGATTCACGCTCGACCTTTCGGTATCTGTGTTCCGAGGCCATATCTATATATGCTTGGCTCATCAAGTATGACCTGAGTATTCTGCGTGTGCAACTATTTTGCACCCATTGTATTTGAACGTAGAGCCTATCACACCCGATCATCACGTGGTGTCTCAGCACGAAGGACTTTCGCAACGGTGCATACTCAGGGAGAACACTTCTTGATAATTAATGAGAGATCATCTTATAATGCTACCGTCGATCAAAGCAAGATAAGATGCATAAAAGATAAACATCACATGCAATCAATATAAGTGATATGATATGGCCATCATCTTCTTGTACTTGTGATCTCCATCTCCGAAGTACCGTCATGATCACCATCGTCACCAGCGCGACACCTTGATCACCATCGTAGCATCGTTGTCGTCTCGCCAATCTTATGCTTCCACGACTATCGCTACCGTTTAGTGATAAAGTAAAGCATTACATCGCAGTTGCATTGCATACAATAAAGCGACAACCATATGGCTCCTGCCAGTTGCCGATAACTCGGTTACAAAACATGATCATCTCATACAATAAAATTTAGCATCATGTCTTGACCATATCACATCACAAAATGCCCTGCAAAAACAAGTTAGATGTCCTCTACTTTGTTGTTGCAAGTTTTACGTGGCTGCTACGGGCTTAATCAAGAACCAATCTTACCTA
The DNA here is from genome assembly GCF_003073215.2 of Triticum urartu. Lineage (NCBI taxonomy): Eukaryota > Viridiplantae > Streptophyta > Magnoliopsida > Poales > Poaceae > Triticum > Triticum urartu. The sequence goes on from NC_053026.1 coordinate 427,133,176, forward strand.
CGCATCAAAACCACAACGATAATTTGTCAAGTTGGTGCTGTTTTAACCTTCGCAAGGACCGGGCGTAGCCACACTCGGTTCAACTAAAGTTGGAGAAACTGACACCCGCTAGCCACCTTTGTGCAAAGCACGTCGGGAGAACCAGTCTCACGTAAGCGTACGCGTAATGTCGGTCCGGGCCGCTTCGTACAACAATACCGCCGAACCAAAGTATGACATGCTGGTAAGCAGTATGACTTATATCGCCCACAACTCACTTGTGTTCTACTCGTGCATATAACATCAACACATAAAACCTAGGCTCAGATGCCACTGTTGGGGAACGTAGTAATTTCAAAAAATTTCCTACGCACACGCAAGATCATGGTGATGCATAGCAACGAGGGGAGAGTGTGATCTACGTACCCTTGTAGACCGACAGCGGAAGCGTTAGCACAACACAGTTGATGTAGTCGTACGTCTTCACGGCCCGACCGATCAAGCACCGAAACTACGACACCTCCAAGTTTTAGCACACGTTCAGCTCGATGACGATCCCCGGACTCCGATCCAGCAAAGCATCGGGGAAGAGTTCCGTCAGCACGACGGCGTGGTGACAATCTTGATGTTCTACCGTCGCAGGGCTTCGCCTAAGCACCGCTACAATATTATCAAGGATTATGGTGGAAGGGGGCACCGCACACGGCTAAGAAAACGATCACATGGATCAACTTGTGTGTCTAGGGGTGCCCCTTGCCCCCGTATATAAAGGAGCAAGGGGAGGAGGCCGGCCGGCCCTATAGGCGCGCCAAGGAGGAGTCCTCTTCCTAGTAGGAGTAGGACTCCTACTAGGAGGGGGAAAGAAGTGGGGAGGGAGAAGGAAAGGGCGCCGCCGCCCCCCCTCTCCTAGTCCAATTTGGACCAAGGGGGGAGGAGGCGCGCGGCCCACCCTGGCGCCCTTGTCTGTCTCCACTAAGGCCCATATGGCCCATTACTTCTCCCGGGGGGTTCCGGTAACCCTCCGGTACTCCGGTTTTCTCCGAAATCACCCGGAACACTTCCGGTGTCCGAATATAGCCGTCCAATATATCAATCTTTATGTCTCGACCATTTCGAGACTCCTCGTTATGTCCGTGATCACATCCGGGACTCCGGACTAACTTCGGTACATCAAAACTCATAAACTCATAATATAACTGTCATCGAAACCTTAAGCGTGCGGACCCTACGGGTTCGAGAACAATGTAGACATGACCGAGACATGTCTCCGGTCAATAACCAATAGCGGAACCTGGATGCTCATATTGGCTCCCACATATTCTACGAAGATCTTTATCGGTCAGACCGCATAACAACATACGTTGTTCCCTTTGTCATCGGTATGTTACTTGCCCGAGATTCGATCGTCGGTATCTCAATACCTAGTTCAATCTCGTTACCGACAAGTCTCTTTACTCGTTTCGTAATACATCATGTCGCAACCAACTCATTAGTTGCAATGCTTGCAAGGCTTATGTGATGTGCATTACCGAGAGGGCCCAGAGATACCTCTCCGACAATCGGAGTGACAAATCCTAATCTCAAAATACGCCAACCCAACATTTACCTTTGGAGACACCTGTAGAGCTCCTTTATAATCACCCAGTTACGTTGTGACATTTGGTAGCACACAAAGTGTTCCTCCGGCAAACGGGAGTTGCATAGTCTCATAGTCATAGGAACATGTATAAGTCATGAAGAAAGCAGTAGCAACATACTAAATGATCGGGTGCTAAGCTAATGGAATGGGTCATGTCAATCACATCATTCTTCTAATAATGTGATCCCGTTGATCAAATGACAACACATGTCTATGGTTAGGAAACATAACCATCTTTGATTAACGAGCTAGTCAAGTAGTGGCATACTAGTGACGTTTAGTTTGTCTATGTATTCACACAAGTATTATGTTTCAGGATAATACAATTCTAGCATGAATAATAAACATTTATCATGATATAAGGAAATAAAATAATAACATTATTATTGCCTCTAGGGCATATTTCCTTCAGCACCCCCCTTTCCTTCTCCCTATTTCCTTCTTCGTTCTCCTACTCCTACTACATGGAAAGGGGGGAATCCTACTCCTGGTGGGAGTAGGACTCCCCATGGGGCGCACCATAGGAGGGCCGGCCCTCCCCCTCCTCCACTCCTTTATATACGGGGGAGGGGGGCACCCCATAGACACACAAGTTGATCATTGATCTTTAGCCGTGTGAGGTGCCCCCTCCACCATAATTGTCGTGGTTTTGTCATGGCAGATGTCCTCGTGATAGGACTTAGTCGTGGAGCCATTGCTACAGGTTAGCTTAAAGGGGTTAGAGCAGACAAGGGACGCAAGAGTTTATACTGGTTCGGCCCCTTACGGTGAAGGTGAAGGCCTAATCCAGTTGTGATGGAATTGCTAGGGTTTCGATGACCAGGGAGCGAATCCGCTTTGCCTGGCTCTCGAGTTGTTGTGTGTTGTCCCCTAAACCGCCGCCGGGTCGTCCCTTTATATACATAGGTTGACGCCCGACGGTTTACAGAATCCTGAGGCCGGTTCATAAACGTGTCCGGCTCGATTTCTACCTTTCCTTGTCTTACAACATAAGTTACATATAATTTGGCGGTTTACATCTATGGGCCCTAATCGCCTTGGGGCCCTGGGCCTTCATGTTAGATCTCCTCCGTAAAGCGCCATCCCTTTTATCTTCATGGGCTTCAAACATGACTAACTCCTTGTGAACATAACCCGGCCTCTTATGGCCGGTTTATACTTAATAGTAATATCCACAACATTAGGCCCCAGATTGATTTGAACTTGTTCATGTCAATCTTCAACACTTAGAAAAATTCCTCCCTCTGCACCTTCGCATAGATCTTGTAAACCACCGTGACATCATCCTCTATATTTGTAGTAAACCGCCGTGACGTCACCTATTCATTAAAGCCGAAGATATCCATTATTAATGAGCATCCAACAATCGAGGCGACAACCTTGTTATATATCCATTTTTGGGCTCCTTGATTCCCGTGCCTGTCGCTTATCTCTTTGCCTTATAAATAGGGCTAAGGATCCCTTTCTTTTTCCTCCCGTTGCCTCTTCATCTCTTCTTCCACCTCGCGACGCCTCTGCACCCGAGCGCCGCCGCCGTCGTCAAGCTTCGCCTCTGCCTCACCGTCGGCCGCTGCATCAACCTGGTCGCACCAGAAAAATGCAGCACACCTCCACCCCTTCCACAACTTCGGTAAGTCTTTCCCCCTTTCCGCTGTAGATCCACTTAGGGTTCACACGGGTTCATGGTGTTCTTCTCTTGTTCTTCGTCAGTTCATACATAGCAGAACTCAACTTTGATGCATTCCGTGCGGTAGCTATAGCGGTCTTTTATCTTGGCTATCAAACCATGCCTTCTATGTATAAAACCGATCTGGACTTTTGTGAACTGCTCCAGAATCAACTTTTTAGGTCTAAATCTTTTTCTTTTCCTGACCTGTGGTAGATCCAAAATGCCAATGTGAACTTGTGAAACCTGTTTTTCCTCACTTAGTCATTTTTTGCCTCAGATCTGTACCTTCCTCATCTCGTAGGAGGTTTATCCTTTTAGAAAATAATCCGTCATATGCCATTAGTCCCCTTGTAAACTTCCCGCCGCTTTACCATTTATAACAGCATCAGCCTCCGGTTTAACAATTTTAATTGATGGAATTCCTATTCCTTAACCTGTTGCGCTTTATGCTTTGTCAATTGTTAATCGTAAACTGGCATTAATCTTTTCCAGCTCTTCACTTGCAATGGCCAAACAATTTTATGCCTGTAACTGGGTCCCTTCCCGGGTTACTAAAGAGCAACTGGATGGATGCGTCAGAACTGGTGCTTTACCGAAGCGAAGTTAAATCCAGTGGCGAGTTCCCGGTCCAGAAAACCCTCCTACCCCCAGAGATGGCGAAGTAGTAGTGTTTGTTGATCATATGAGCCATGGCTTTAAACCGCTCGGGTCCAAGTTTTTCCTGATGTGCTTGCCAACTTCCAGATCCATCCTCAAGACATTGGACCAAACTCTGTGTCCAATGTTTGCGACTTTCAAGTATTTTGTGAAGCATACCTACAAGAGGAGCCAACTGTTGAGCTATTCCGGGACTTTTTCTATTTGAACCGCCGTACTGAGTTTGTAGATGGGCCCAATACCGAACTGGGCGGCGTTTCAATTCAGAAGAGAAAATATGTCAGTTTCCCTCATGCCAAACTCCATAGCCACCCTAAAGACTGGAACCAGACTTGGTTTTATTGTAAAGATACCTCCCCTGATGATGACTACAACACCCTCGATGCGGCTATATCTCCCACGTGTCGAAGCACGACTTAGAGGCATAACCGCATTGAAAGCAATGTCTCAAGTGAGGTAATCTTCACAACAACCCATGTAATAAATAAGGGGAAAAGATACATAGTTGGCTTACAATCGCCACTTCACACAAATACATGAATAAGCATTACATCATCCAGATACAATCAAGGTCCGACTACGGAACCTAAAATAAAAGAAGACTACCCCAAATGCTACACAGATCCCCGATCGTCCAACTGGGCTCCACTACTGATCAAAAGGAAGCGAAACAACACAAAGGACAAGATCTTCATCGAGCTCCTCCTTGAGCTTGGTTGCGTCACCTGCTCGGTAAGATCGGCACCTGCAAACTGGTTTTGGAAGTATCTGTGAGTCATGGGGACTCAGCAATCTCACACCCTCGCGATCAAGACTATTTAAGCTTATAGGCAAGGTAAAAGGTATGATGTGGAGCTGCAGCAAGCGACTAGCATATTTGGTGGCTAACATATTCGCAAAAGAGAGCGAGAAGAGAAGGCAAAGGCACGAGCGTCAAACTATGATCAAGAAGTGATCCTATAACAACCTACGTCAAACATAACTCCAACACCGTGTTCACTTCCCGGACTCCGCCGAGAAGAGACCATCACGGTTACACACGCGGTTGATGTATTTTAATTAAGGTCAACTTCAGGTTTTCTACAGCCGGACATTAACAAATTCCCATCTGCCCATAACTGCGGGCACGGCTTTTGAAAGTTCAAATCCCTGCAGGGGTGTCCCAACTTAGCCCATCACAAGCTCTCACGGTCAACGAAGGATATTCCTTCTCCCAAGACAATCCGATCAGACTCGGCATCCCGGTTACAAGACATCCTCGACAATGGTAAAACAAGTCCAGCAACACCGCCCAAATGTGCCGACAAATCCAGATAGGAGCTGCACATATCTCGTTCTCAGGGCACACTTAGATGAACACTACGTACAACTAAAACCAGCCCTCGAGTTTCCCCGAGGTGGCGCTACAAGTGGCTCTGTTTGGATCAACACTCAGAGGAGCACTGGCCCGGGGGGGGGGGTTAAATAAAGATGACCCTTGGGTCTGCAGAACCCAAGGGAAAGAAAAGGCTAGGTGGCGAATGGTAAAACCAATGTTGGGCATTGTTGGAAGAGTTTTATTCAAGGCGAACTGTCAAGGGGTTCCCATTATAACCCAAACGTGCAAGGAACACAAAATCCGGGAACATAACACCGATATGACGGAAACTAGGGCGGCAAGAGTGGAACAAAACACCAGGCATAAGGCCGAGCCTTCCACCCTTTACCAAGTATATAGATGCATTAATTAAATAATAGATATTGTGATATCCCAACAAAATATCCATGTTCCAAACATGGAACAAGCTCCAATCTTCACCTGCAACTAACAACGCTATAAGAGGGGCTGAGCAAAGCGGTAACATAGCCAAACAACAGTTTGCTAGGACAAGGTAGGTTAGAGGCTTGGCTTAACAATATGGGAGGCATGATAAGCAAGGGGTAGGTATCATGGCATAGGCATAGCAAAAGAGCGAGAAACTAGCAAGCAAAGATAGAAGTGATTTCGAGGGTATGGTCATCTTGCCTGAAATCCCGCAAGGAAGAACAACGAGTCCATGAAGAAGATAAACAGATGTAGTCGAACGGGTCCTCACAAACGCGACGTTAACGGAACCAACCCGAAGAAGCAACACCGGAAAGAAGCACACAACATAGTAAACAACCAACACATGAACATGGTATGTTATGCGGTATGTGATGCATATGCATGATTTGGAAAGGAATGATTGAACCTGGGCTCAACTTGGAAATCCAAGAGTTTTCCACTGGAAAGGTGAGGTGATTTCGGTTGAAATCGATATAAAGATCACCGGAATCGGATGCACGGTTTGGAAATGGCAAGCAAAACAAATATGTCCCCGGTCTGCGATAATCAGCAAGTGACCATCTAAATGCAACAAGATAAATATGCTACAACACTCAAACATGACAACAAAATATATGGCAGGGATCCACTCATGATGCTTGACAAAAGATGAGCACTGAGCTACGACTAATTCAATCAATAGCAGTTTCAAATAAGCATGGCAAAAGTGCAAATGATAACATGTTTCAGACTTAGTGAAATTAACACAAGTCTGGAATTTATCAGCAGGAAGCAATCTTTAGAGCACGATAACTATATGCTACAGAAACTTATGATGGCAAATCAAGGCATGGCATGAAGCTACTCTAAGCATATAACAAAAGTCCCTTAGTGACCAAGAGCCAAAAGGGATCAGAAAATACAATTGCAAGCATGTGAACAAAGCAAAAACATAAACAGATTCAGACTTAGTGAAAAATTGGAGCATACAAAACAGATTAACGAGTAGGCATGTTTACGAGCTCGATGCACTCACTACGAGGCATTTCATGACAAACTAAGCATACACCAAGCAAATAGACATGGCATAGAAGCTAGACATGGCAAGAACAACAACATAGCATGCACGGATCAATAGCAACAACCTCGGCAAAATCGCTAAACATGTTAACAATCTGCTAGGAACATTTAATAACAAAAGTAGAGCTCGATTGACTCAAGCTAGGGTGCTCCATAAATGCAAACAAAGACATGGATGGATAAAGCACCACAATATTAACAAAACATCCTTACTGACCATCCTCAAAAGAGGCACGGATCACTAGGAAACAACATGAACATATGGCATTAAAATAAAGACAGGGCAAGGATTTAGTGAAATTCTAAGTCCCTGAAAACATCATCATTGAGTAAGCTACTTTACATGCTTGTGCTAGTCACCACAAAGATCACAAAAATACATGGCATACACCCTTGTAAATATAACATGGCATTCTACAAAACACATGTAGAGCTCAGGATCATAGCATGCACACATTAATCATAGCAAAAATGACAAAAAACCATTTGCTGAAACAGATCTGACATAATCCTCACATAGCCCTCTTCCAACAGCATTTCAAGCATCAAGACAAGCTCAAATGAAAATGATGCAATGAGATGAAATGATGTATTCGTTGAGACGAACATTTTTATATGCTACACGCCCAAAACGGAGCCACGGGTGCAGAGTTATGACATGATGAAAAATGCATAAAATAACTGGAATCTGGGGACTTAGCCGAAATTATACCTCCGCGAAAGTCAACGCGGGACGGAGCGGTTCCGGGACGGAGTAGATCGGGATGAGGGGAGGCGTTTGGTTCAACTCCTGGTGGATCTGGTCCATTCTGGCCGGATCTCGCCGGAGAAGTTCGCCGGAGACGGGGAGACGACCGGAGTTCGCGGGGATGACGGAGGTGAGGCCGGAGAGGAGGAAGGAGACACCGGAGAGGCCGGTTCCGGCCGGATCCGGCGCCGGCGGAGGAAAGGCGTAGCGGGGCGGCGGAAGGCGGACGGCGGGGGACGGCTCCGGCAAGCTCCGGTGGCCGGCGGGAGGCGCGAGCAAGGCGGCGGCGATGGAGGTCTCGGGCGGCGCGACGCAAGGAGGCGGCGCGGCGGAGGTCGGCGGCAAGGCGCGGTGCGATGGCTGCGGCCAAACGGCGAGGGCGGCGGCGGCACACGGCGGGCAGCGAGGCGTGGACGCGCGCGAGGCTCGGGGAGCCCGCGGCGAGCGGCGGCGCGGTCGGGCCTGCGCGGGCCCGTGATGGGCTCGGCGGGCCGCGTGGTGGAGAGAGAGGCCGGCAGGGTGAGGTGGCAGCGCGTGAGTGGAGGAGAGCGGAGGCGGGGGTGACGTGGCAGCGCGCTATTTGGTCAGGCGACGTGGCCGGACGGGGTGGACATGTCCGGCCGTCGGGCGGATGTGTCAGGCGGCGCAAGGAGGACGAAGGTTAGGGTTAGACTGCGCGAAAATTTCAGGGAAGCCACATATATATAGGTAGAGGGAGCTAGGAGAGTCCAAATGAGGTGCGGTTTTCGGCCACACGATCGTGATCGAATGACCGAGATGATGGAAGAGGTTTAGGTGGGTTTTGGGCCACTTTGGAGGGGTGTTGGGCTGCAACACACACGAGGCCTTTTCGGTCCCTCGGTTAACCGTTGGAGCATCAAACGAAGTCCAAATGGCACGAAACTTGACAGGCGGTCTACCGGTAGTAAACCAAGGCCGCATGACAAGTCTCAGTCCAATCCGAAAACGTTTAACACCCGCACATGAAAAGAGGTAGAAAGGAACACTGGGTGACATAGGAGCACCGGATTGCAAAACGGACAACGGGGAAAATGCTTGGATGCATGAGACAAACATGTATGCAAATGAAATGCACATGATGAAATGATATGCAATGCATGAAACGCAAGCAATGACAAGGCAACAACAGCGAATAACTGGAGGACACCTGGCACATCGGTCTCGGGGCGCTACAATGACAATCCTCTACCGGGTTACCGTCCTCACCGGCTTACAAACACAAATCCATTTCCGCAATGGTTGACTACCAAAGAACGGGCTACATATGCTCCACAACTCTCCAAGCTCAGAGCTTTTATGGAAAATGGTCTAACAGGAGTTGATTTTGTTCGCTGCTGGATTTCATGGAGTATATTGCCTTTAAGCCGTCGCCCCGGTTTAATGTGTGAGTATACTGGTGACTCAAAAGACCCTCAACGTCATATTGATATTGAGCTGACAGAAGCTGAAGTTACTGAATCTGTGAAGAAGATCCTGAATGAATCGGAGGCTGTCTGTAGCAGGACCGGGTTAAGTCCCTACTACACTTTGAATAAACCGCCAGTTGTAAGCATTGCCTCACTCCTGCTTGTACGTAATATTCTTAACTGTGTAATCTCCTATAACTTTTGTCAATTCTTTTAACAGGGTGATGACCCATTTTGGAAGAAGAAACCTCAAGAAAAACTGGTGAAAACCCCTCGACCTAAGACGAAAGTGGTCAAGAGGCCTGCCAAGAAGAAGGCGGTTGAATCCATCGGGCTGAACCTCAACGAAGACCTTGATAATCTGGACTCAGAGATAGAACTTGACTCCCTTGGTTCATTTTTCATACACCTCATTGACAATGATTTTTATCAGGATGACGCTGAAGGCAGTCAGGCTGACGACGCAGAGGTAATTACTCTTCCCTCCGATCCAGACACTCCACCAACACAGAAAATCTGTCAAACAATCCGAAAAATAAAATTTTCTCACCCCTTGCTCACTTGGACCCAAAATTTCTTTTGAAGAAGCAGCAGCACGAAGCTCGCCGCACAACCCGGCATAGCGGCCAAGTAGTCACTTTGGCCGGTTTACCGAACACTCCGGTTCGAAAACGTCGACCTGAGGTCTCACCCGCATCTGATACTTCTTATCCCAAGGCAGGTTATTTCTGACAACCTCTTAATCCGTCCGATTCAAATTATCTGGAATGGCTCATTCATCATCTGGCGAGTCGACGGCCACACAACTCCCTCCTCTTAATACAGTTGCTGGGTAATTATTTTAACTGAATCTTTTGACGCTTTACACTTGCATGCTATATTAACCCTTGCATCTTTCTCCTTTCAGAGCCAAGGCTAGACCCAACAAGAAGGCTCGGGCGAATAAACCGTCTGACAACCATGTGGTTGTTGAACTGGAGAAAACTCCAGAACCGGAAGATCCAAATGCTGACATCATGTTTGATGATCCGCCCCCTCAAGATCATGATTTTGATGGACAAGTAGAAGTTGAAGCAACATACCAGGCTGATAAACTGACGAGCCCGGTCCGTACTGATGATGGACCGTCTAGTCCGGTTAAAGCTGCTGATATCTCGTCAACTCCAGTGAAGGCTACCGGTGACAAGGAAGATGATGTTATCATTACTGGCATTGGCCACACCTCCCTTGGCAATCCTGTTGCATTATCAAAGCATAACGCCAAGGAGGAACGTTCTGCTATGGGAAAAGGCAAATGGAGCACTGACTTATCAAGCTATGCCCACCTCAATGCCCAGGAACTCCATTCTGTTTTTTTAAACTGTGTGTACACAAACCGTGATTACGAAGCCGGTTTAGTGAATCTGATGAAGGAGCGTTATGAGGTAATTACATAACCTTTTCTCTCTTAAGTCCAATTATAAGTACCAACTCTAGTAGCCCCCAAGGGCCGATTTATGATGGCAATCAAAAAACGGGACTTTGCAATATCTCAACTCGGCATACTTATCCTCCAAGGGTCGGTTGATCCTTTTTAAAAATGAACCGGTACTTTAGCATTGTAATCCTGTAACTTTCGCCTGTGTAGTCCCCAAGGGCCGGTTTATCTTTCCAAGGTGAACTAGGACTTTAACCACTGTTACTTTGAGCAGACGTACATTAGCCCCCAAGTGCCAAGAATAAAGCTTGTATTACACTTGGGACTTGATTTTTTCTGATAATGAAGAAAATATGCATTAGCCCCCAAGTGCAAAGCGCATAACTTGTTATGTGCTTGGCACTTCAAATATATATGGCCCACTGATGATATGTCTTTCCTTTATAGGCTGAGCTGAGCAAAAAGGACACACAAACCGCTGATCTTCAAGAGAGCATCAAATCTCAGCAAGCGGAGGCTTCTAAAGCCAAGGAGGAACTGACCAATGTCTTTGCAGCCATGGAGAAGCTGAAGGAGACCTTTAAGAAGGAAATGGGCGGATTGGGACAGAGAAAAAGCCGCTTTAGCAAAAAGAGCCGAGGACGCGGAAGCAGCCCTTAAACCGGTGGTCGAAGAGCTGACCGGTTTAAAGCGGCAGATAAACGCTATGACCTCTACTGTATTTGGTAAGTATCCTCATCTGATGTTTTTCAATTCTTTTTCTCTCATCAGTTACCGGTTTACTGATGATTGCAATGTCACAGGGACCCGCATTACCCATCTGGGCTCTAACATGCGGATGAAGCTGAAGGATGCCTATACTTTGATAGAACAGTTATATTCCGGAGCCCAACGGGCTATTTGCACCGCTGCTCATAACAAGCCTCCTCCAACCTTGATAAAAGAAATCATTGAGAAGCTGTCAATGTTGCATGCCTGGTTGGATGAATTAAAAAGATCAGTGGCAAGGTCAGGTGCACTGACTGCGCTAATCCGGGCCAAGGCATGGATTCCAGATCTTGAACCGTCAGATATTGGCAAAGGCTATCCTGGCATGAAGGAAGACGGTTCAAAATTTAACAATGACGATCTCCGAAGGCTCACAAGGGAAATGCGACCTTTAGCGAGTGTTATGGCATATCTCTCTCAAGGTAGTTTTGGTGATTGATGACAACATGTTTGCGGACTAATCTCGTGCTTTGAATAATTCACAGATCCTCCCCTGGCACGAGACGCCTTCTTCCCCTCGGAGTGTATTTCAAGATGGTGTAGCTCTTTCGTTTCTTTCTCGGTGGACTAGTTGCGTAGAGGGCACCGTACTATCAAGAGGGGGTCCGCTGGGGTTTTGCATGGGTGGAATCATCACGTACACATCAGCTTCTCACCCTCCGAGCATTTCCTTTCCATTGAAGAGATCGCTTCTCTCTTCCTTGTCCTGTCTGGGTCAGAGCGGTAGTACCGCGCACCCAGCGGTAGTACCGCTGAGGAGCCAAGCGACAGTACCGCTTTGCAGCGGTAGTACCACCCGTGGCTCCACAGCAGTAGTGCCGCTGGGGGCCTGGCACCTCCGCCTTGTCCTCGACATCTTTGAGAGATTCCTTCTCTCTCTCTCTCGCCCCAGCGTTAGTACCGCACTACCTGCGTTACTACGACCGAAGGGTCACGAGCGGCAGTACGGCTCCACAGCGGTACTACCGCCCTTGACCCCACTGCCGTAGTATCGCTGGGCAGTCTGGCTCCTACCGCCTCGATTCGAGAGGTCTTTTTCTCGTGTCGGGTTTTGCGGCACTAGTCACGGTTGTAGTGGCGGTAGTACCGTTCCAGGAGCGGTAGTACCGCCCTACCACCATGGTAGTACCGCATTGAGTGGTTGAGAAGGCCCCGATCTACACTTCCACCAAGGGATTTCCAATTCCCCCACTCATCCCTAGCAGATCTTGTTACTCTTGGGTGTTTGAGCACCCTAGACGGTTGAGGTCACCTTGGAGCCATATTCCATTATGGTGAAGCTTCGTGGTCTTGTTGGGAGCCTCCGATTAAGTTGTGGAGATTGCCCCAACCTTGTTTGTAAAGGTTCGGTCGCCGCCTTCAAGGGCACCAATAGTGGAATCACGGCATCTCGCATTGTGTGAGGGCGTGAGGAGAATACGGTGGCCCTAGTGGCTTCTTGGGGAGCATTGTGCCTCCACACCGCTCCAACGGAGACGTACTTCCCCTCAAAAGGAAGGAACTTCGGTAACACATCCTCGTCTTCACCGGATCCACTCTTGGTTATCTCTTACCTTTACTTGTGCAAGCTCTTTAGTGTTTCTACCCTTGCTTGCTTGTATGCTTGTTGTTATTGCATCATATAGGTTGCTCACCTAGTTGCACATCTAGACAACCTATTTGATGCAAAGTTTAATTTGGTAAAGAAAAGCTAAAAATTGGTAGTTGCCTATTCACCCCCCTCTAGTCAACCATATCGATCCTTTCAATTGGTATCAGAGCCTCGTCTCTTTATTAAGGACTTTACCGTCCAAAGAGTATGGTTGATACCGTAGACGGTGTGGAGGAACACTCCGGTGTGAATCCGATCTCGTCTACGGGAGATGGGGGAACTTCGGTCTCTCGTGAGGAGTTCAATGTGGCCTTGGAGACATTGAAAACCTCCATGACGACCGAAGTTGAAAGCATGTTTACTAAATTTCTTGAGGGGCTTAAACTATCCACCGCACCGTTGAAAGTGGGTGATCCCGCCAACAAGGTGTCGGATGCTATCCCCGACAAGGGGGAAGCTAGTAGTGAAAAGGCTCCTTCTTCTAGTGGCAAGAATGGCACCGGCATCTTTGCCCATGTGGAACCACCACTTGTTTATGGTGGACCGGTTCCTTCCACTCATTTGAATCATGCCGGTCCTCCCCCTAAGATTGTGAAAAATGAGGATTTTGATTCTTGGGTTTACCGCTTTAAACGTCATTTAAATCATGTGAACACTAACCTTTGGAGAATCATTGAAGAAGGTTTCTATCCACATGATCCAAGCAACTTCACTCCTCGAGAAGCCGCGGACAATCAATTCAATGAGAATGCTCTCTTCATCATTCAAGATGCAATTCCACCCGAAGACCTACCTCATCTTCGTCCCTTCGCCTTGGCCAAAGATGCATGGCATTGTGTCGTGTCTCTCTACCGGGGAAGCGCAAGCATTCAACGCTCCAACTATGAAGTGGTACAAGATGAGGCCGATGAGTTTGCAATGAAGGAAGATGAAGAACCTCGTGAGCTTTATCGGAGAGTAACCAAACTCGCGGTCTCACTACGAGATCACGGGAGCAAGGACACGGATGACAATTGGATCAAGCGCAAATTCCTCAAGGCAATGATGCCCTACCACAAGGCCATGTCCTCCGTCATTCGTCAAAGACCGGACTTCCACACTTTGACCTCAAGCGAAGTGTTGGATGAGTTTGTGGCCATGAACATTTTGGACAAGACCGCCGACAATGCGGTGCTCCGTTCTCAACGGGCAAAGAAGCCTAACCTTGCATTGAAGGCCAAGCTCACCGTGGAAGAAGAAGAAGAGGAAGAAGAGGAGAGCAACCCCGAAGATACGAAGTATGCATATCATGAACACATGGCACTTGCTTCAAGGCAATTTTGGAGCAAGAAAAACTCGAGGCCCAACTTTAGCAAAAACAACTCGAGTGGCACAAGGGGCAAGCAACGTGTAAGGACTTGCTACAATTGCGGCAACGTGAGTCATTTCGTTGCGGAATGCCCGTATGAGAAGAGGGAAGACAATGGTGGCAAACTCATCCGAAAGGACAAGGCCAAGTCGTTCCCCAACAAGAACAACTTCACCAAGAAGACTCCTCCCAAGGCTTTGGTTGTGCAAGAAGAGTACAATGAGGATGATGACGATGATGAAGATGATGAGTCGGTTGCCATGGCCTCCGTTGCCATTGCAACAACGTCACGGGTGTCTCTCTTCGACTCACCCAACGAGAGCATCACCGCCAAGTGCCTCATGGCTAAAGCCACCAACAAGGTAACCTCCAACATCAAAACTACCATCATTAATCATCCTTCCCAACGGATAGCATTAATGAACTTGAGGGAGCTAATGTGGAGGCTAACGAGTTTGAGGCCTTTATGGGCAAACTCAAGGGAAAATCCAAGAAGCACTTTGTTGCTCTCTTGGAACAACTTGGTGAGGCCAATGACATGATCGAGGCTCACGAAGACACCATCTCTAAGATGGAAGGGCATAGTCGTGACTATGCCGATGAGATTTCGGATCTTTCCAATGCTCTTGAGGAAGAGCGTGGTCTTCGTTTGGCTCTTGAGGAGTCACACAACGTTGATCATGCTAAGTTAAAGAAAGATTATGATCATGCCCTCATTGTTTCTCATGTGCTAAATTCCGAGAAGGCCAAACTCGGGGTTGATCTTGCTAGACTCAAAGAGGAGTTTGATATACTTGACAAGGCCCACAAGGCCTTGAAGGGTATTCACGCTAGTCTCAAGGAGTCTCATGATCAACTCCAAGTGAAGCTAACTAAGGAGAAAGCAACTTTTCCTCATATGGTTTTAATTGATAATGCAAATGCTACTAACCCGTGTTGTGAGCATATACATCTTGTTGAGGAAAATGCTAAGTTGAAGGAGCAACTTGAGAGAGGTCTTGCGACTTGCATACAAGGCAAGAAGAACCTCAACGATCTCTTGATCAACCAAAAGGGAGGTGTGGCCAAGGAAGGGGTTGGGTACGTGCCCGACTCCAAGAACAAGAAGAAGAATGACAAGACCAAACGACCTCCTCCCCTCATGCAAACCTTTGTGAGGGAGGGAGAGAGTGCCCCCGAGGAGAAGAAGAAGAACAATGTCAAGAAGGGCAATGTCACCCCTCCCAACAAAGCCGGCGATTTTAATCCTTCTTATGTGTTATGCCGTGCTAGTGATGGGCATGTTTATGCCAAATTTGTTGGTTCTCTTCATGAGTACATTGAATGGTCTATTTGGGTTCCTAAGACCCTTGTTACTAACATCAAAGGACCCATTACAAAATGGGTACCTAAAACCAAGCATTGATCTCTTGTAGGTGTTTGCTTCCGGTGGTGGATCATGGTTGCTCGATAGCGGAGCTACAAATCATATGACCGGAAGCAAGGACTTGGTGGTGGACGTGCACAAAGTTCCATCTATGCCCACCAATGTCGAGTGGGGTGACGCCTCATCCTCTAAGGTATTGGGACTTGGCAAGGTGGTCATCTCTCATGATCTCACGATCGAGAAGGTCATGCTTGTTGAGTCCCTTGCATACAATTTACTTTCCGTTCGTCAACTTGCAATCATGGGCTTTGCCACTTTCTTTGATATCGATACCGTGGCCCTCTTGTGGAGCAAGACTCTTAAAGTAGCTTTGTTGGGCATGTCGAGAACGGTCTATATGTGATTAACTTTTCGGAGCGACCCACTAAGACCGCGACATGCCTAATGGCTAAAGTTGATGTGGGATGGCTTTGGCATCGCCGTTTAGCCCATGTCAATATGAGATCTTTGCAAAGTCTCCTCAAGGGGGACCATGTCCGTGGACTAACGAATGTTAGTTTTGCTTAAAGATCGTGCTTGCAGTGCCTGTATCAAAGGAAAGGTACATGAGAAGGCTCACCCTCCCACGACTATCATTTATTCAAGAACTACACCTTGGATGAATTTCTTAGTGATGAGGGAATCAAGCATCAATATTCCGCACCATACACCCCTCAACAAAACGGTGTTGCGGAGAGGAAGAACCGGACGTTGATGGATGCGGCAAGGACCATGATGGCGGAGTTCAAGTCTCCGTACAACTTTTGGGCCGAAGCCATCAACACCGCGTGTCATGCATCCAATCAGCTCTACCTCCGCAAGGGCTTGAACAAGACTCCATATGAGATACTCACCGGTAACAAGCCCAACCTCAAGTACTTCCGGGTATTCGGGTGTAAGTGTTTCATTCTCAAGAAAGGTGTTCGGTTGTCTAAATTTGAGGCTAGAGCTTATGAGGGCATATTTGTTGGTTATGCTACAAACTCTCATGCTTACCGTGTCCTCAATAAATCCACTGGACTTATTGAGGAGACGTGTAACGTGGAGTTTGGTGAGAATAACGGCTCCCAAGTGGAGCAAAGTGGCACTTGTGATGTAGGTGATGAAATTCCTCCTCAAGCCATAAGAAGAATGGGTGTTGGTTTCATCCTACCCATTGAGGAACCCCTTGTGGCCGAAGGAGAAGGACAATGCTCCACTCAAGTGGAGCCATCACCAACCCAAGGCCCACACGCTTCCGAAGAACAAAGTGAAGGCCCTCAACCTCATGAACAAGACCAAGGGCAAGATCATACTCAAGACGGTGTTGACACACCAAGTGATGCCCAAGGTCAAGTTCTCTCCCCCGAGCAAGTTCAAGATCAAGAACAAGTTCATGACGGCGCTCAAGATGATCAAGTAACCGCTCCTCAACTCTCCACCGAGGAGGAATTAGAGCGTCGTGCCGCCAAGGTTGCTTCCAAGCTCTCCACCAAGGATCATCTCATGACGAATGTGCTTGGAAGCTTAAGAAAGGGGGTAAGCACTCGTAGACAATTAGCAAATTATTGTGAGCATCACGCGTTTGTCTCTTGTGTGGAACCCCACAAGGTCTATGAGGCGCTAGAAGATCCGGATTGGCTCAATGCCATGCACGAAGAACTCAACAACTTCGAGCGCAACAAAGTGTGGAGATTGGTGCCAAGGCCAATGGTGAACCACAATGTCATTGGAACCAAGTGGATATTCAGGAACAAGCAAGATGCACATGGGATTATCATTTGCAGCAAGGCTCGTTTGGTAGCACAAGGCTACTCCCAAGTCGAGGGTATCGACTACGGTGAAACCTTTGCTCCCGTTGCTCGTCTTGAATCCATTCGCATGTTGATTGCATATGCTTCTCATCATAACTTTAAGTTACAACAAATGGATGTGAAGAGTGCTTTTTCTTAACGGTCCCATTAATGAATTGGTTTACGTCAAGCAACCCCCCGGGTTCGAGGATCCCTACTTTCCCGATCATGTGTATCAACTCGATAAGGCACTCTATGGCCTTAAACAAGCCCCACGTGCGTGCTATGACCACCTTACCGAGTTGTTACAAGACCATGGTTTTGAAGTTGGGCTAATCAACCCCACTCTTTTTACTAAGAAGGTCAAAGGGGAGTTGTTTGTGTGCCAATTATATGTTGATGTATTATCTTTGGTTCTCCTAACAAAGCTTTCAATGAGGAATTTGCCACTCTCATGACCTCAAAGTTCGAGATGTCCTCCATGGGAGAGTTGAAGTTCTTTCTAGGGTTCGAAGTGAAGCAAAGAAGAGAAGGAACCTTCATCAATCAATCCAGATACACTCAAGACATGCTCAAGAGATTCAAGCTAAGTGACGTCAAGCCGGCCTCCACTCCAATGCCCACCAAGTGCCAACTTGACTTAGATCCCAATGGTAAAGTGGTGGATCAAAAGGTATATCGTTCCATGATTGGATCCTTGCTTTACCTTTGTGCGTCTAGACCGGACATCATGTTGAGTGTGGGAATTTGTGCACGGTTTCAAGCCGCACCTAAGGAAAGTCACTATGTGGCAGTCAAACGAATCTTTCGATATTTGGCTCATACCCCAAACTTTGGCTTATGGTACCCAAGAGGATCAAACTTCAAGCTTGTAGGGTACTCGGATTCCGATTGGGCGGGAGACAAAGTGGATAGGAAGTCCACTTCCGGAGGGTGCCAATTCCTTGGTTGCTCTTTGGTAAGTTGGTCTTCCAAAAAGCAAAGTTGTGTGTCTCTCTCGTCCACTTAGGCGGAGTATGTTGCCGCCGGTAGTTGTTGTGCACAACTTCTATGGCTGAGGCAAACTTTAAAGGATTATGTTGTCACTTGTGACAAAGTGCCTCTTTGGTGTGACAATGAAAGTTCCATCAAGATTTCTCTCAACCCAGTGCAACACTTCAAGACGAAGCATATTGAGATTCGGTATCACTTCATCCGGGATCACATTAGGCGAGGAGAGATTGAGCTCAACTATGTCAACACTCATGACAACCTTGCAGATATTTTCACGAAGCCCTTGGATGAAGCAAGATTTCGCGAGTTAAGGCATGAGCTAAATATCATTGATTCGAGCAATGTGGCTTGAACCCGTGCACACCCTACCACGCTCAATTTGTTGTCTAGTTTAGGTGTAGGCATGGACATAGGGGGAGTGTTGTTCTCTCAATGAACTCTCCCTCCCCCCATTATGCATAAATTGATCAAGTCTTTCACCTTAGCCATTGTTGATGGCACTTGTGCTTCAAAGACGAGTTTTGGTCATGGTCCCAAGGTTAAAATCTTCGCGGTGCCACACCTTTTGACTCAAACATAGGTGGCCTCGGCCACCGCCCTCTTTGGAAGAGGTGTGTCTTGGTCGTTTGCTGGTGTGTTTCTTTTTTCTTGCTTTTCGTCGAGCTAAAGCCGTGTTTGTTTAGTTGCCGTGGCGTGCTGGGCGGTACTACCGCTGGTGGTGTGCGGTACTACCGCTCGTAAGCGGTACTACCGCCCCCCAGCATGGTACTACCGCTGGGGGACGAGAACAGGGGGTTAAGTCGGGGCAGGGGGAGGTTTCTTCTCCCCCATACCCATTCACTTCGCCCCTCTTTTCTCTTCCTCTCTCCAGCCTCCACTCGCTGCGGGAGGGCTCCGGCAGATCTCCGTCTCCGGGGCGTCCCTCTCCATTTCCTTTGGTGGAGTCGATCCCCACCTCATCCTCTTGCCATGGATGCTGGTATTGCCCCCGTTCCTTCTTTCGCTTTGTCTCTTTTTCAGTTCTTGTTTCTTAGGGGCAATAGTGGTTGCATCTCTAGATTTTTGGCTAAATCTAGGCTTGAGTTGGTTGGAGAAGGCAACTAGACTATCTTGATTAGAGTTTGGTAGGATTATTTTTGAATTTGGTAGGCCAGTAGTGCCGGATCTGACCATGGTAGTAGGAACCCGCTGTTTCACCGCCTCGTGCTATAAGAAACTGCTGCTTCTCCGCCTCAAGCAGTACTACCGCTCTCTTTGGAGCTGTACTACCGCTTGACCTAGAGCGGTACTACCGCTCCCTTTGGGGCGGTAGTACCGCGAGCAGGTTACGGTACTACCGCTGCATGCCAATTTCCATCGTTTTCCTGCCTTACCTTGATCTTTTTGTTGAGTTTGTTGGCTTATGCTCGTTCTTTCTAGTTGTTTTGCGTGTTCTTGTGTCTGGCTCCAGGTGATGACATTTCCGAGCAGCAAGGTCGCCGTATCAACCCCGAGCGTGCCACATCAAAACTCTACTGCACCTCAGAGCCAGCCGGTGGTTCCTCGAGCACCCAACCGCCTCCAGCAAGTGCATCTGCAAGTGTTCCTCCACCTCCCCAGCACTCGAAGGGAGCCACCAACAAGCCAAAAGGGAAGACTGTGACTGAGATGACCAACAAGGAGTTTTGGGAGAAGCGTCGTCGCAACCCCTATGAGGTGGACCAAGAACCCACTTTGGTCAACCGCCCGTTCTGGAACCGGTTTCAGTTTGCCATCTACTTTGATGTGATCAAGGCCAAGAAGAATCTTTTTGTTGATGTCCGCTCCATTGACACTAATGCTATGGAGAAGGACCCAGAGTACTTTGGCGAAGCTCTTCAGATGTGCACTCAGCTGAACATTCTCAGGATCATGCAATTCAACAAGGATTTCGATGCGGATTTGATGGCTCAATTCTATGCCACCGTCCATCTTGGGACGGATGTCGACATGACTCTGACATGGATGACCAATGGCAAGCTGCTTTCTGTCAAGTGGAAGGCTTTCATGGAGTTACTTGATGTGGTGGATACCGGGCTTGAGACTTCTGTCGGTTTCCGTCCTCACCGCAATGATACATCCACCCATAAGCAAGCCCTTTGGCCCTACTGCACTATGAAGGTTCACCCAGTAACTAAGAAGAAGACCTATGAGCTGTCTCCGTATCTGGACATTCTTCATTGCATATTCCGTGAGACTCTCTTCCCTCGGATCAGGAATCTGGATATGGTCCACTCTTACCTCGTGGACATGCTCCTTTTCTGTCAACATGAGAAGGAAGCAAGCACTGGAGAGAGCCTGGATATCTCTCATGTCATGCGGTCTGAACTTCTATCTGTCGTGTCTGAGCGCAAGTGTCCCATCTATGGTCCATTCATCATGAGGCTCATTGAGAGGGCCTGACAGACTTATCCCAGAGTGCTGCTAGAGACTGGAGACTTGGTTTCTCATGAGATCAAGCGTCTGAGGAAGAAGGAAAACTGGACAGCACCTCACACAGGGGGTCCATCTGCTACTACTGCCACAGGGGGTCCGTCTGCTGCTGCTGCCATGGGTACCGAGGGTGAGGCTACTACTGATGCTCATGAGGAGAACTTTGGCCCCTCTAGTGCAGAACCGTCGTGGGCACACAAGCTTAAGCGCAAGATGAAGAAGCTTTTCTCCATGGAGTCTCATGGTCAGTACATGACTCATGTGGCGGAGAAGCATGCCAGGACGCGCCACAAGGAGCTCATGCATAAGATGGGAGCAACAGTTGCCAGTGGGTCTGAGGGTCAGATCACTGAAGAGGAGGACTGGATTCATCAGAATTGCCACTGGACCGACTCCGATGCCGAGCAGTTTTCGACCCACGATGAAGAGGCAGAGATGTGATGTTCGAGATCTTCCTCCTCCCATCACCTGGAGTCATAGTGTCACTCTATGCCTTTTTGGTGTCTCACTGCCAAAGGGGGAGAGAGTGTAGGGATTTGCTTCTTGTGTCGTGCTTTGAGTCGTCTTGTGGTTTCTTGTGTGTTCTCTCGGTGTCCTTCTTTGGTTTGGTTTGGTGTGAGTCTTTAGTTCTAGACATATGGTGTGAGACATATGCTCCCTATCGCTGCCTTATTAATTATGTCATTTTAGAGTACTGTAGTTTATTGTGAGATGCATGCTTGTCCTGTTTATTCACTTCTCTCATATATCTTGTGCTTAGTATTGTTGGACTATAAAATATAGGGGGAGTATTGTTCCGAATGTGTGTGTCGTGCCATCTCTTGGTGCACACATTCTGGGGGAGCCCGTCTATATTTTGTAGTTCTTAGCTTTCTCCATTTTATTTCTTTTCCTTGCGCAAATCACTAGTTGTCATCAATCCACCAAAAAGGGGGAGATTGTTACGGCATATCTCTCTCAAGGTAGTTTTGGTGATTGATGACAACATGTTTGCGGACTAATCTCGTGCTTTGAATAATTCACAGATCCTCCCCTGGCACGAGACGCCTTCTTCCCCTCGGAGTGTATTTCAAGACGGTGTAGCTCTTTCGTTTCTTTCTCGGTGGACTAGTTGCTTAGAGGGCACCGTACTATCAAGAGGGGGTCCGCTAGGGTTTTGCATGGGTGGAATCATCACGTACACATCAGCTTCTCACCCTTCGAGCATTTCCTTTCCATTGAAGAGATCTCTTCTCTCTTCCTTGTCCTGTATGGGTCAGAGTGGTAGTATCGCACACCCAGCGGTAGTACCGCTGAGGAGCCAAGCGGCAGCACCGCTCTGCAGCGGTAGTACCGCCCGTGGCTCCACAACAGTAGTACCGCTGGGGGCCTGGCACCTCCGCCTTGTCCTCGGCATCTTTGAGAGATTCCTTCTCTCTCTCACCCCAGCGGTAGTACCGCACTACCTGTGGTACTACGGCCGAAGGGTCACAAGCGGCAGTACCGCTCCACAGCGGTAGTACCGCCCTTGACCCCACTGCCGCAGTACCGCTGGGCAGTTTGGCTCCTACCGCCTTGATTCGAGAGGTCTTTTTCTTGTGTCGGGTTTTGCGGCACTAGTCACGGTTGTAGTGGCGGTAGTACCGTTCCAGGAGCGGTAGTACCACCCTACCACCGCGGTAGTACCGCATTTGGGTCCGTTCCCTACTAGTCTCCTCAGCGCGGCAGTACCGCTGGCTGGCGCGGCAGTACCGTTGTCCTGGAGGTAGTACCGCCCCCTCTCAGCGGTAGTACCGCCCAAGGGCCGATTTATGATGGCAATCAAAAAACGGGACTTTCTAATATCTCAACTCGGCATACTTATCCTCCAAGGGTCGGTTGATCCTTTTTAAAAATGAACCGGTACTTTAGCATTGTAATCCTGTAACTTTCGCCTGTGTAGTCCCCAAGGGCCGGTTTATCTTTCCAAGGTGAACTAGGACTTTAACCACTGTTACTTTGAGCAGACGTACATTAGCCCCCAAGTTCCAAGAATAAAGCTTGTATTACACTTGGGACTTGATTTTTTCTGATAATGAAGAAAATATGCATTAGCCCCCAAGTGCAAAGCGCATAACTTGTTATGTGCTTGGCACTTCAAATATATATGGCCCACTGATGATATGTCTTTCCTTTATAGGCTGAGCTGAGCAAAAAGGACACACAAACCGCTGATCTTCAAGAGAGCATCAAATCTCAGCAAGCGGAGGCTTCTAAAGCCAAGGAGGAACTGACCAATGTCTTTGCAGCCATGGAGAAGCTGAAGGAGACCTTTAAGAAGGAATGGGCGGATTGGGACACAGAAAAAGCCGCTTTAGCAAAAAGAGCCGAGGACGCGGAAGCAGCCCTTAAACCGGTGGTCGAAGAGCTGACCGGTTTAAAGCGGCAGATAAACGCTATGACCTCTACTGTATTTGGTAAGTATCCTCATCTGATGTTTTTCAATTCTTTTTCTCTCATCAGTTACCGGTTTACTGATGATTGCAATGTCACAGGGACCCGCATTACCCATCTGGGCTCTAACATGCGGATGAAGCTGAAGGATGCCTATACTTTGATAGAACAGTTATATTCCGGAGCCCAACGGGCTATTTGCACCGCTGCTCATAACAAGCCTCCTCCAACCTTGATAAAAGAAACCATTGAGAAGCTGTCAATGTTGCATGCCTGGTTGGATGAATTAAAAAGATCAGTGGCAAGGTCAGGTGCACTGACTGCGCTAATCCGGGCCAAGGCATGGATTCCAGATCTTGAACCGTCAGATATTGGCAAAGGCTATCCTGGCATGAAGGAAGACGGTTCAAAATTTAACAATGACGATCTCCGAAGGCTCACAAGGGAAATGCGACCTTTAGCGAGTGTTATGGCATATCTCTCTCAAGGTAGTTTTGGTGATTGATGACAACATGTTTGCGGACTAATCTCGTGCTTTGAATAATTCACAGATCCTCCCCTGGCACGAGACGCCTTCTTCCCCTCGGAGTGTATTTCAAGATGGTGTAGCTCTTTCGTTTCTTTCTCGGTGGACTAGTTGCGTAGAGGGCACCGTACTATCAAGAGGGGGTCCGCTGGGGTTTTGCATGGGTGGAATCATCACGTACACATCAGCTTCTCACCCTCCGAGCATTTCCTTTCCATTGAAGAGATCGCTTCTCTCTTCCTTGTCCTGTCTGGGTCAGAGCGGTAGTACCGCGCACCCAGCGGTAGTACCGCTGAGGAGCCAAGCGACAGTACCGCTTTGCAGCGGTAGTACCACCCGTGGCTCCACAGCAGTAGTGCCGCTGGGGGCCTGGCACCTCCGCCTTGTCCTCGACATCTTTGAGAGATTCCTTCTCTCTCTCTCTCGCCCCAGCGTTAGTACCGCACTACCTGCGTTACTACGACCGAAGGGTCACGAGCGGCAGTACGGCTCCACAGCGGTACTACCGCCCTTGACCCCACTGCCGTAGTATCGCTGGGCAGTCTGGCTCCTACCGCCTCGATTCGAGAGGTCTTTTTCTCGTGTCGGGTTTTGCGGCACTAGTCACGGTTGTAGTGGCGGTAGTACCGTTCCAGGAGCGGTAGTACCGCCCTACCACCATGGTAGTACCGCATTTGGGTCCGTTTCCTACTAGTCTCCTCAGCGCGGCAGTACCACTGGCTGGCGCGGCAGTACCGTTGTCCTGGCGGTAGTACCGCCCCCTCTCAGCGGTAGTACCGCCCTGTACGGGGCTGGTTGGTGGGGGGCGACGGGATTGTTGCCTCCACTATAAAAGGGAGTCCCCTTCTTCCTTCTCACCTACCTCTTACTCCCCTAAGCTCCATTTATTGCTCAAGCTCCATTAAATACTCCAAGCTCCATTTTCGCCCGATCTCTCTCTCTAGCCAATCAAACTTGTTGATTTGCTCGGGAGTGGTTGAGAAGGCCCCGATCTACACTTCCACCAAGGGATTTCCAATTCCCCCACTCATCCCTAGCGGATCTTGTTACTCTTGGGTGTTTGAGCACCCTAGACGGTTGAGGTCACCTCGGAGCCATATTCCATTGTGGTGAAGCTTTGTGGTCTTGTTGGGAGCCTTCGATTAAGTTGTGGAGATTGCCCCAACCTTGTTTGTAAAGGTTCGGCCGCCGCCTTCAAGGGTACCAATAGTGGAATCACGGCATCTCGCATTGTGTGAAGGCATGAGGAGAATACGGTGGCCCTAGTGGCTTCTTGGGGAGCATTGTGCCTCCACACCGCTCCAACGGAGACGTACTTCCCCTCAAAAGGAAGGAACTTCGGTAACACATCCTTGTCTTCACCGGATCCACTCTTGGTTATCTCTTACCTTTACTTGTGCAAGCTCTTTAATGTTTCTACCCTTGCTTGCTTGTATGCTTGTTGTTATTGCATCATATAGGTTGCTCACCTAGTTGTACATCTAGACAACCTAATTTGATGCAAAGTTTAATTTGGTAAGGAAAAGCTAAAAATTGGTAGTTGCCTATTCACCCCCCCTTTAGTCAACCATATCGATCCTTTCAGCGAGCAAATTGGTAGAAGAAACGAATCTCTCTCATTATCAGCTGGTTTATGATGCTGATCAGAAAAGCTATCCCGCGCCAACACATGATGTAGAAGATCTTGTTCCGCCAATTCGTAAGCACACTTATGCCCCTGACATTGATCCTTCAAACCTTATAAGTGGTGAAGCTGTGTTCCAAACCTTAACTAGAATCGATTGGGCAACCATTGATTTCCAGCCACTAGGTAGGGAGGAGGAAGATGCACCAACGCAAGATGATCCCCAATCTTCAAGTCGTCCTGGTGATGAATCCTAAACCGGAGGCCGGTTTAGCCTGTCGCAGCCTGCCACTCTTACTGAAACAATTATTCTGTGTGGGCATTAAAGCACCTTGTAATAGGCTAGTTCAAACACTTGTCTGTTATGCCATCGAGCATACTTATTTTGCTTGATACTGATAACTCGCCATGTTTTTGGGATCTATTATATGCATAATCCGTAGTGGCTGTATTTTAACTTGTTCCTGCATACAAGATATTGAAAGTGTCCTGGCGGTTTACCGCTGGACGGGTCATGATGCCCAAATATATAGCCTAGGTGTAGAGCCAAGGATGTATTTAAAATAACCAGATATAAAGTAGATGATACCTATTACATTGAATCACCTCGTTGGTTGACCAACTGTTGTTATAATAAGGGTGATAACACCAATCTGGAGTATTGATGACTCCTTCCATGTTTGCCGGTTTACGATAAAACCGTACCGGGTTATGATAAACACCGGTTTTATCCATATAATACTGGTGACTTGTAGTCAAAACCAGACCGGATCAATAAGTGCCGGATTATAACTGATCATGTACTGACAACTTAGCGTTGAAAGCCACGCCGGGTTTTAATAAATGCCAGTTTATTAGAAAATATATATGAATCTTATCAAAGGAGAAAAAACTTTGCAAAAAACACAGGAAGAATATGCAAGGCTTTTTCATGGGCTGCCAGGCCCTAAATCGAGGCTTTTCATGGGCTGCCAGACCACTGAGTTAAACCATTTTTCAAAGCCTTTTAAGATGGACCTCAATCTTTAACCAATCATCGTTTTAACTTTGACAAGTTCATGGTCTATGAGATTGACTTGTCAAACGTTCGACGGGTCATACTAGGTTTACCTGGATGGAGTGGCTTACTTCAAAAGGTAGGATAACCCGGGGTTGTAGGTGAATATACCTGGCTTCCAAGCCTGGCTTGATAGCCTATTGCAAGAGTGCAAACTATTTGTTCTTTGAGAAGTAAAGAGCCCCCAAGCAACATTTGAGCTGTGCTCGGTGGGTGCCTATGTTTGAGTTGTTCTGGTGCAACACTCTCTTTGGCCCCACATAATTTCGTTTTGGCCTTAAGCCTATCAAGAGGTGTAGCTATGGTGCGAATACAACCAAGCCCCCTAGTGATTTCCCTTTGGCCTTAAGCCGATCAAGAGGCGTAGCTGTGGTTCGAATACGACCAAGCCCCCTAGTGATTTCCTTTTATATGTATGGCTTTATGAGGTGTAGCTATGGTGCGAATACAACCAAGCCCCCTAGTGATTTCCCTTTGGCCTTAAGCCAATCAAGAGGTGTAGCTATGGTTCGAATACGACCAAGCCCCCTAGTGATTTCCTTTTATATGTATGGCTTTATAAGCCGGATCAGTAGAACTCCGCTTTATAAACAGAAGCCCCCATGTAAACACACATGATGTAAAAACAACAGAGACCCCGCTTTAGCTGAGGCTCCGGTTTATTATATTGATCATAATATATACATTGTCATAATTATGTACATAAGAAGAGCATGTGGCTCAAGTATAGTAAGGCCAAAGATGAGCTATATTCCACGGTCGCTGGGTCTCCTCCTCCGATTTACGTGAGTCTTTGTGCTCTCGAACATCGATAAGGTAGTATGATCCATTGTGCAAGTTTTTGCTGACCACAAAAGGCCCTTCCCAAGGTGGGGATAACTTGTGCATATCAGTCTGATCCTGGATGAACCGGAGCACCAGATCGCCTTCTTGAAAAGTTCTGGTTTTAACCCGGCAGCTGTGATAATGTCACATATCTTGTTGATAAATCGCCGAACGTGCCGCTGCAAGATCACGCTCCTCATCTAACAGGTCCAGTGAGTCCTGACGTGCTTTCTCATTATCAGATTCAACATAAGCCGCCACACGAGGCGAGTCATGACGGATGTCACTAGGGAGAACCGCCTCTGCTCCGTAAACCATGAAGAAGGGCGTGTAACCCGTAGATCTGTTCATTGTGGTATTGATGCTCCATAACACGGAAGGTAACTCCCCCACCCAACAGCCCGGCGTCCGCTTTAAAGGAACCATAAGCCAGGGCTTGATGCCTCTCAAAATCTCTTGATTGGCTCTCTTTGCTTGACCATTAGATTGGGGGTGAGCCACTGATGATAGGTCAAGCCAGATGTGCTCATGTTGACAAAATTCTTCCATAGCACCCTTGGATAGATTAGTACCATTATCAGTTATAATGTTGTGTGGAAAACCAAAACGGAAGATCACCTTTTTGATGAATTGAACCGCCGTGGCCGCATCACACTTACTGACTGCCTCTGCCTCTACCCACTTGGTAAACTTATCAACTGCCACCAGCAGGTGGGTCTTCTTGTCCTTGGACCTCTTGAAGGGTCCAACCATATCCAGCCCCCAAGTTGCAAACGGCCAAGTGATTGGAATCATTCTTAATTCTTGAGCCGGAACATGAGCGCGGTGTGCAAACTTCTGACAACCGTCACACCTCTTTACCAAATCCTCAGCATCAGCATGAGCCGTCAACCAATAGAAGCCGTAACGAAAGGCGTTAGCCACCAAGGATTTTAAACTAGCATGGTGACCACAATCTCCTTCGTGGATCTCACGCAAAATCTCACAACCTTCTTGAGGAGACACAGAATGCTGAAACGCCCCTGTTACGCTGCAATGATGCAGCTCCCCAATGATAATGGTCATTGACTTGGATTGCCGGATTATCTGCCGGGCCAAAGTTTCATCATCTGGTAACTCACCCCGGTTCGTGTACACCAGGTATGGGACTGTCCAATCCGGGATAACATGAAGAGCCACCACTAATTGTGCCTCCAGATCAGGAACAACCAAATCCTCCTCAGTAGGTATTTTGATGGACGGATTATGTAGCACGTCCAGGAAGACATTGGGTGGCACCGGTTTGCGCTGAGATCCTAAGCGACTTAAAGCGTCCGCCGCTTCATTTTTTCACCGGTGTATATGGTCCACCTGATAACCCTTGAAATGACCAGCTACTATGTCCACCTCTCGTCGATACACCGCCATGAGTGGATCCTTGGAATCCCAAGTGCCAGACACCTGTTGAGCTACTAGGTCCGAGTCACCGAAGCACTTAACCCAGCTTAAATTCATCTCCTTAGCCATCCGAAGACCATGGAGCAAGGCCTCATATTCAGCTGCATTGTTAGTGCAAGGGAACATTAAACGGAGAACATAACAAAACTTATCACCTCGTGGGGAAGTTAATATGACTCCAGCCCTCGAGCCTTCCAATTGTCTGGACCCATCAAAATGAATAGTCCAATAAGTCTTATCTGGCTTTTCCTCCGGTGCCTGCAACTCCTATCCAATCATTGATGAAGTCCACAAGTGCTTGGGATTTGATTGCTGTGCGAGGCGTATATTTTAATCCGTGAGGTCCGAGCTCAATACCCATTTGGCAATCCGGCCAGTTGCTTCTCTGTTTTGGATGATATCTCCCAGGGGGGCTGAACTGACAACTGTGATAGGATGACCCTAAAAATAATGCTTGAGCTTTCGGCTTGCCATGAAAACCCCATACATCAGCTTCTGCCAATGTGGGTATCTCTGTTTGGACTCAATAAGCACCTCGCTGATATAATAAACCGGCCGTTGAACCGGATACTCTTTTCCCGCCTCCTTGCGCTCCACAACAATAGCCACACTAACAGCCCAGGCATTAGCAGCCACATATAGCAATAAGGGCTCTTTATCGACCGGAGCCGCAAGGACAGGTGGCTTGGCTAATTGTCTCTTCATGTCCTCAAACGCTTTATCAGCAGCATCACTCCAGACGAAGTGATCCGTCTTCTTTAGCATCTAATACAAAGGGATAGCCTTCTCCCCAAGGCGGCTGATAAACCGGCTTAAGGCTACAATCCGGCCCGCCAAACGCTGAACATTGTTGATACACGCCGGTTTAGCCAAAGATGCGATAGCTGTGATCTTCTCCGGATTAGCTTCAATGCCCCTGTTAGACACCAGAAAACCCAAGAGCTTGCCTGCCGGTACACCAAAGACACATTTGGCCGGATTAAGCATCATCTTATAAACCCGGAGGTTATCAAAAGTTTCCTTCAAGCCATCTATCAATGTTTCCTCTTTTCTGGATTTCACCACAATATCATCCACATAAGCATGAACATTGCTCCCAATCTGTTTATGAAGACAATTTTGGACACAGCGCTGATAAGTCGCCTGGGCACTCTTGAGCCCGAAAGGCATAGATACATAGCAGAAGGCTCCAAAGGGAGTTATGAAAGCTATTTTCTCCTGGTCCTTAACTGCCATTTTGATCTGATGATAACCTGAATAAGCATCCAGAAAACACAAACGGTCACAACCTGCTGTAGCATCAATAATTTGATCGATACGAGGAAGAGCAAAGGAATCAGCTGGACATGCCTTGTTTAAGTCTGTGTAATCCACACACATACGCCAAGTGCCGTTTTTCTTAACTACCAGCACCGGATTAGCTAGCCACTCAGGGTGAAAGACCTCCACAATAAACCCTGCTGCCAAAAGCCGGGCTACCTCCTCACCAATAGCCTTACGCCTCTCCTCGTTGAAGCGGCGAAGAAACTGCCTGACCGGTTTAAACTTAGGATCTATATTAAGAGTGTGCTCAGCGAGTTCCCTCGGTACACCTGGCATGTTAGAAGGCTTCCGTGCAAAGATGTCCCGGTTCTCACAGATGAACTCGATGAGCATGCTTTCCTATTTCGGATCCAGGTTAGCGCTGATGCTGAACTACTTGGATGAATCGCCAGGAACAAAGTCAACCAGCTTAGTCTCCTCAGCCGATATAAATTTCAGCGCCGGATCATGCTTTGTAGTTGGCTTTTTCAGAGAAGTCATATCTGCCGGATCAACATTGTCCTTATAAAAATTCAGCTCCTCTGTGGCACAAACCGACTCAGCATAAGCCGCATCACCTTCTTCACATTCCAAAGCAATCTTCCGGCTCCCATGCACCATGATGGTCCCCTTATGAACCGGCATCTTAAGCTGTAGATAAACATAACAAGGCCTTGCCATGAACTTGGCATAAGCCGGCCGTCCGAACAGAGCATGATATGGACTCTTGATTTTCACCACTTCAAAAGTCAACATCTCTGATCTTGAATCATGATCATCTCCAAAAGCAACCTCTAGAGCTATCTTGCCAACTGGGTATGCCGATTTACTAGGCACCACACCATGAAAGACGGTGTTCGACGGTTTAAGATTCTTATCTGTCAATCCCATGTGACGGAAGGTTTCATAGTAAAGGAGATTGATACTGCTTCCTCCTGTTGGAAATATGCCCTAGAGGCAATAATAAATTGGTTATTATTATATATTTCCTTGTTCATGATAATCGTTTATTATCCATGCTATAATTGTATTGATAGGAAACTCAGATACATGTGTGGATACATAGACAACACCATGTCCCTAGTAAGCCTCTAGTTGACTAGCTCGTTGATCAATAGATGGTTACGGTTTCCTGACCATGGACATTGGATGTCATTGATAACGGGATCACGTCATTAGGAGAATGATGTGATGGACAAAGACCCAATCCTAAGCCTAGCACAAAGATCGTAGTTCGTATGCGAAAGCTTTTCTAATGTCAAGTATCATTTCCTTAGACCATGAGATTGTGCAACTCCCGGATACCGTAGGAGTGCTTTGGGTGTGCCAAACGTCACAACGTAACTGGGTGGCTATAAAGGTACTTACAGGTATCTCCGAAAGTGTCTGTTGGGTTGGCACGAATCGAGACTGGGATTTGTCACTCCGTGTAAACGGAGAGGTATCTCTGGGCCCACTCGGTAGGACATCATCATAATGTGCACAATGTGATCAAGGAGTTGATCACGGGATGATGTACGGAACGAGTAAAGAGACTTGCTGGTAACGAGATTGAACAAGGTATAGGGATACCGACGATCGAATCTCGGGCAAGTACAATACCGCTAGACAAAGGGAATTGTATACGGGATTGATTGAGTCCTTGACATCATGGTTCATCTGATGAGATCATCGTGGAACATGTGGGAGCCAACATGGGTATCCAGATCCCGCTGTTGGTTATTGACCGGAGAACGTCTCGGTCATGTCTGCATGTCTCCCGAACCCGTAGGGTCTACACACTTAAGGTTCGATGACGCTAGGGTTATAAAGGAAGCTTGTATGTGGTTACCGAATGTTGTTCGGAGTCTCGGATGAGATCTCGGACATCACAAGGAGTTACGGAATGGTTCGGAGGTAAAAATTTATATATAGGAAGTCCTGTTTCGGCCATCGGGACAAGTTTCGGGGTCATCGATATTGTACCGGGACCACCGGAAGGGTCCTGGGGGCCCACCGGGTGGGGCCACCTGCCCCCGGGGGCCACATGGGCTGTAGGGGGTGCGCCTTGGCCTAAATGGGCCAAGGGCACCAGCCCCAAGAGGCCCATGCGCCTGGGGAAACCCTAAAGGAAGAGTCCCAGAAGGGGAAGGCACCTCTTAGGTGCCTTTGGGGGGGAGGACTCCTCCCCTGGCCGCCGCCCCCTAGGAGATTGGATCTCCTAGGGCTGGCGCACCCCCCTCCTTTGGGATCCCTATATATAGTGAGGGTAGGAGGGCCTCTTGAGACACACCTTTGCCTTTGGTGCAGCCCTCCCTCTCTCCCAAGTCCTTCTCCTCTCCCGTGGTGCTTGGCGAAGCCCTGCAGGATTGCCACGCTCCTCCACCACTACCATGCCGTTGTGCTGCTGTTGGATGGAGTCTTCCTCAACCTCTCCCTCTCTCCTTGCTGGATCAAGGCGTGGGAGACGTCACCGGGCTGTACGTGTGTTGAACGCGGAGGTGCCGTGCGTTCGGCACTTGGTCATCGGTGATTTGAATCACGACGAGTACGACTCCATCAACCCCGTTCACTTGAACGCTTCCGCTTAGCGATCTACAAGGGTATGTAGATGCACTCTCCTTCCCCTCGTTGCTAGTCTCTCCATAGATAGATCTTGGTGACACGTAGGAAAATTTTCAATTTCTGCTACGTTCCCCAACAGTGGCATCATGAGCCAGGTTTATTGCGTAGATTCTATGCACGAGTAGAACACAAAGTAGTTGTGGGCGTTGATTTTGTTCAATATGCTTGCCGTTACTAGTCTTATCTTGATTCGGCGGCATCGTGGGATGAAGCGGCCCGGACCGACCTTACACGTACTCTTACGTGAGACTGGTTCCACCGACTGACATGCACTAGTTGCATAAGGTGGCTGGCGGGTGTCTGTCTCTCCCACTTTAGTCGGATCGGATTCGATGAAAAGGGTCCTTATGAAGGGTAAATAGCAATTGGCATATCACGTTGTGGTCTTTGCGTAGGTAAGAAACGTTCTTGCTAGAAACCCATAGCAGCCACGTAAAACATGCAAACAACAATTAGAGGACGTCTAACTTGTTTTTGCAGGGTATGCTATGTGATGTGATATGGCCAAAGGATGTGATGAATGATATATGTGATGTATGAGATTGATCATGTTCTTGTAATAGGAATCACGACTTGCATGTCGATGAGTATGACAACCGGCAGGAGCCATAGGAGTTGTCTTTATTTATTTATGACCTGCGTGTCAACATAAACGTCATGTAATTACTTTACTTTATTGCTAACCGTTAGCTGTAGTAGTAGAAGTAATAGATGACGTGACAACTTCATGAAGACACGATGAT
This sequence comes from Triticum urartu, assembly GCF_003073215.2. Taxonomy (NCBI): domain Eukaryota; kingdom Viridiplantae; phylum Streptophyta; class Magnoliopsida; order Poales; family Poaceae; genus Triticum; species Triticum urartu. The sequence continues at coordinate 427,166,436 of NC_053026.1, forward strand.
GGAGATCATGATGATGGAGATCATGGTGTCATGCCGGTGATGATGATGATCATGGAGCCCCGAAGATGGAGATCAAAAGGAGCAATATGATATTGGCCATATCATGTCACTAATTGATTGCATGTGATGTTTATCATGTTTATACATCTTATTTGCTTAGAACGACGGTAGTAAATAAGATGATCCCTTACAACAATTTCAAGAAGTGTTCTCCCCTAACTATGCACCGTTGCTACAGTTCGTCGTTTCGAAGCACCACGTGTTGACCGGGTGTGATAGATCCTTACGTTCACATACAACGGGTGTAAGACAGTTTTACACATGCAAAAACACTTAGGGTTAACTTGACGAGCCTAGCATGTACAGACATGGCCTCGGAACACAGAAGACCGAAAGGTCGAGCATGAGTCGTATAGAAGATACGATCAACATGAAGATGTTCACCGACGTTGACTAGTCCGTCTCACGTGTTGATCGGATACGGCCTAGTTGACTCGGATCATGTAATCACTTAGATGACTAGAGGGATGTCTATCTGAGTGGGAGTTCATAAGATGAACTTAATTATCCTGAACATAGTCAAAAAGGATTTTGCAAATTATGTCGTAGCTCCCGTTTCAGTTCTACTGTTTAGATATGTTCCTAGAGAAAAAATTAGTTGAAAGTTGATAGTAGCAATTATGCGGACTAGGTCCATAAACTGAGGATTGTCCTCATTGCTTCTTAGAAGGCTTATGTCCTTAATGCACCGCTCAGTGTGCTAAACCTCGAACGTTGTCTGTGGATGTTGCGAACATCTGACATACACGTTTTGATAACTACATGATAGTTCAGTTAAACGGTTTAGAGTTGAGGCACCAAAGACGTTTTTGAAACGTCACGAAACATATGAGATGTTTTGAGGGCTGAAATTGGAATTTCAGGCTCGTGCCCACGTCAAGAGGTATAAGACCTCCGACGATTTTCTTAACCTGCAAACTAAGGAGAAAAGCTCAATTGTTGAGATTGTGCTCGGATTGTCTGAGTATAACAATCATTTGAATCAAGTGGGAGTTGATCTTCCAGATAAGATAGTGATGTTTCTCCGAAGTCATTACCACCAAGCTGCTAGAGCTTCGTGATGAACTATAATATATCGGGGACATGTATGATGATCCTTGAGATGTTCGTGATGTTTGACACCACAAAAGTAGAAATCAAGAAGGAGCATCAATTGTTGATGGTTGGTGAAACCACTAGTTTCAAGAAGGGCAAGGGCACGAAGGGATACTTCATAAAACGGCAATTCAGCTGCTGCTCTAGTGAAGAAACCCAAGGTTGAATCCAAACCCGAGACTAAGTGCTTCTGTAATAAAGGGAACGGCCACTGGAGCAGAATTACCCTAGATACTTGGTAGATTAGAAGGCTGGCAAGGTCGATAGAAGTATATTGGATATACATTATGTTAATGTGTACTTTACTAGTACTCCTAGTAGCACCAGGGTCTTAGATACCGGTTCGGTTGCTAAGTGTTAGTAACTCGAAATAAAAGCTACGGAATAAACGGATACTAGCTAAAGGTGAGCTGACGATATGTGTTGGAAGTGTTCTCAATGTTGATATGATCAAGCATCGCACGCTCCCTCTACCATCGAGATTGGTGTTTGCGTTGAGCATAGACATGATTGGATTATGTCTATCGCAATACGGTTATTCATTTAAGGAGAATAATGGTTACTCTGTTTATTTGAATAATACCTTCAATGGTCTTACACCTAAAATGAATGGTTTATTGAATCTCGATCGTAGTGATACACATGTTCATGCCAAAAGATAGTAATGATAGTACCACCTACTTGTGGCACTGCCACGTAAGTCATATCGGTATAAAATGCATGAAGAAGCTCCATGTTGATGGATCTTTGGGCTCACTCGTTTTTGAAAAGTTTGGGACATGCGAACCATGTCTATTGGTATATATGCATGAAGAAACTCCATGCAAATGGACCGTTTTGTACTCGCTTGATTTTGAATCACTTGAGACATGCAAATCATATGGGCAAGATGACTGAAAGCCTCGTTTTCAGTAAAATGGAACAAGAAAGCAACTTGTTGGAAGTAATACATTTTTGATGTGTGCAGTCCAATGAGTGCTGAGGCATGTAGTGGATATCATTATGTTCTTACTTCACAGATGATTTGAGTAGATGTTGAGTATATTTACTTGATGAATCACGAGTCTGAATTATTGAAAGGTTCAAGTAATTTCAGGGTGAAGTTGAAAGATCGTCGTGACAAGAGGATAAAATATCTATGATATGATCATAGAGATGAATATCTGAATTACGAGTTTGGCACAGAATTAAGACATTGTGGAAATTGTTTCACAACTGATACAGCCTGGAACACCATAGTGTGATGGTGTGTCCGAACATCATAACTGCACCCTATTGGATATGATGCATACCATGATGTCTCTTATCAAATTACCACAATAGTTTATGGGTTAGGCATTAGAGACAACCACATTCACTTTAAATAGGGCACCACGTAATTCCGATGAGATGACACCGTATGAACTATGGTTTAGAGAAACCTAAGCTGTCATTTCTTAAAAGTTTGGGACTGCGACGCTTATGTGAAAAAGTTTCAGGCTGATAAGCTCGAACCTAAAGCGGATAAATGCATCTTCATAGGACACCTGAAACAGTTGGGTATACCTCCTGTCTCAGATTCGAAAGCAATAAGGGATTGTTTCTAGAATCAGGTCCTTTCTCGAGGAAAAGTTTCTCTCGAAAGAATTGAGTGGGAGGATGGTGGAGACTTGATGAGGTTATTGAACCGTTAGTTCAACTAGTGTATAGCAGGGCACAAAGAATTGTTCCTGTGGCACCTACACCAATTGAAGTGGAAGCTTATGATATTGATCATGAGACTTCAGATCAAGTCACTACCAAACATCGTAGGATGACAAGGATGCGTACTACTTCAGAGTGGTACGTAACCCTGTCTTGGAAGTCATGTTGCTAGACAACAATGAACCTACGAGCTATGGAGAAGCGATGGTGGGCCCGGATTCCGATAAATGGCTCGAGGCCATATAATCCGAGAGAGGATCCATATATGAAAACAAAGTGTAGACTTTGGAAGAACTACTTGATGGTCATAAGGCTGTTAGGTACATATGGATTTTAAAAGGAAGACGGACAATGATGGTAAGTATCACCGTTAAGAAAGCTCGACTTGTCGTTAAGATGTTTTCCGACAAGTTCAAGGAGTTGACTACGGTGAGACTTTCTCACTCGTAGCGATGCTAAGAGTCTGTTGGAATTATATTAGCGATTACTGCATTATTTATGAAATCTTGCAGATAGGATGTCAAAACATTGTTTCCTCGACGATTTTCTTGAGGAAAGGTTGTATGTGATACAACCGGAAGGTTTTGTCAATCCTGAAAGATGCTAATAAGTATGCAAAGCTCCAGCAATCCTTCTGAGGACTGGAGTAAGCATCTTGGAGTTGGAATGTATGCTTTGATGAGATGATCAAAGATTTTGGGTGTATACAAAGTTTATGAGAAACTGGTATTTCCAAAGAAGTGAGTGGGAGCACTATAGAATTTCTGATGAATATATGTTGTTGATCGGAAATGACGTAGAATTTCTGGAAAGCATATAGGGTTATTTGGAAAGTGTTTTTCAATGGAAAGCCTGGATTAAGCTACTTGAGCATTGAGCATCAAGATCTATAAGGATAGATCAAAACGCTTAATAGTACTTTCAAATGAGCACATGCCTTGACGTGATCTTGAAGGTGTTCAAGATAGATCAGTCAAAGAAGGAGTTCTTGCTTGAGTTGTAAGGTATGAAGTTAAGACTTAAAGCTCGACCGCGGCAGAATAGAGAGAAAGAACGAAGGTCGTCACCTATGCTTAAGACATAGGCTCTACAGTATGCTATGCTGTGTACCGCACCTGAAGTGTGCCTTGCCATGAGTCAGTCAAGGGGTACCAGAGTGATCCAAGAATGGATCACAGGACAGCGGTCAAAGTTATCCTTAGTAACTAGTGGACTAAGGAATTTTCTCGATTATGGAGGTGGTAAAAGAGTTCGTCGTAAAGGGTTACGCCGATGCAAACTTTGACACTAATCCAGATTATTCTGATTAGTAAACTGGATTCGTATAGTAGAACAGTTATTTGGAATAAGCTCCAAATAGAACGTGGTAGCTACATCTAGGAGATGACATAGAGATTTGTAAAGCACACACGGATCTGAAAGGTTCAGACCCGTTGACTAAAACCTCTCTCACAAGCAACATGATCAAACCCAGAACTCATTGAGTGCTAATCACATAGTGATGTGAACTAGATTATTGACTCTAGTAAACTCTTTGGATGTTGGTCACATGGCGATGTGACCTGTGAATGTTAATCACATGGCGATGTGAACTAGATTATTGACTCTAGTGCAAGTGGGAGACTGTTGAAAATATGCCCTAGAGGCAATAATAAATTGGTTATTATTATATATTTCCTTGTTCATGATAATCGTTTATTATCCATGCTATAATTGTATTGATAGGAAACTCAGATACATGTGTGGATACATAGACAACACCATGTCCCTAGTAAGCCTCTAGTTGACTAGCTCGTTGATCAATAGATGGTTACGGTTTCCTGACCATGGACATTGGATGTCATTGATAACGGGATCACAAAGACCCAATCCTAAGCCTAGCACAAAGATCGTGTAGTTCGTATGCTAAAGCTTTTCTAATGTCAAGTATCATTTCCTTAGACCATGAGATTGTGCAACTCCCGGATACCGTAGGAGTGCTTTGGGTGTGCCAAACGTCACAACGTAACTGGGTGGCTATAAAGGTACATTACAGGTATCTCCGAAAGTGTCTGTTGGGTTGGCACGAATCGAGACTGGGATTTGTCACTCCGTGTAAACGGAGAGGTATCTCTGGGCCCACTCGGTAGGACATCATCATATGCGCAATGTGACCAAGGAGTTGATCACGGGATGATGTGTTACGGAACGAGTAAAGAGACTTGCCGGTAACGAGATTGAACAAGGTATAGGGATACCGACGATCGAATCTCGGGCAAGTACAATACCGCTAGACAAAGGGAATTGTATACGGGATTGATTGAGTCCTTGACATCGTGGTTCATCCGATGAGATCATCGTGGAACATGTGGGAGCCAACATGGGTATCCAGATCCCGCTGTTGGTTATTGACCGGAGAACGTCTCGGTCATGTCTGCATGTCTCCCGAACCCGTAGGGTCTACACACTTAAGGTTCGATGACGCTAGGGTTATAAAGGAAGCTTGTATGTGGTTACCCGAATGTTGTTCGGAGTCCCGGATGAGATCCCGGACGTCACGAGGAGTTCCGGAATGGTCCGGAGGTAAAGATTTATATATAGGAAGTCCTGTTTCGGCCATCGGGACAAGTTTCGGGGTCATCGGTATTGTACCGGGACCACCGGAAGGGTCCCGGGGGTCCCACCGGGTGGGGCCACCTGCCCCCGGGGGCCACATGGGCTGTAGGGGGTGCGCCTTGGCCTACATGGGCCAAGGGGCACCAGCCCCAAGAGGCCCATGCGCCTGGGACTCCTAAAGGAAGAGTCCCACAAGGGGAAGGCACCTCTTAGGTGCCTTGGGGGGGAGGACTCTCCCTGGCCGCCGCCCCCTAGGAGATTGGATCTCCTAGGGCCGGCGCACCCCCCTTGGGCTCCCTATATATAGTGGGGAGGAGGGCTCTTAACACCTTTGCCTTTGGTGCAGCCCTCCCTCTCTCCCAAGTCCTTCTCCTCTCCCGTGGTGCTTGGCGAAGCCCTGCAGGATTGCCACGCTCCTCCACCACCACCATGCCGCTGTGCTGCTGTTGGATGGAGTCTTCCTCAACCTCTCCCTCTCTCCTTGCTGGATCAAGGCGTGGGATACGTCACCGGGCTGTACGTGTGTTGAACGCGGAGGTGCCGTGCGTTCGGCACTTGGTCATCGGTGATTTGAATCACGACGAGTACGACTCCATCAACCCCGTTCACTTGAACGCTTCCGCTTAGCGATCTACAAGGGTATGTAGATGCACTCTCCTTCCCCTCGTTGCTAGTCTCTCCATAGATAGATCTTGGTGACACGTAGGAAAATTTTCAATTTCTGCTACGTTCCCCAACACCTCCATCCATAAGCACCTTGGTGAACTTATACCCCCCAACCTGAGGTGCCACCACTAAGGCTAGATGACCCGGACTATCAACCCGGGGTGGATGATCCTCTCGACTCCACAAAATGGGTTGTTCAGACCAGCGCAGATAACGAGGTACCGCCGGTTCAACAGAGTTCACGACCCTTTTATGAAGCTTCTGGACGCGCTTACATTGGCTAGTGGTGAAGACATGATACTGCCCACTATTCAACTGCTTCGGATTGCTCTGATAACCCGATTGTTGCTGTTGTTGATTCCCCTGATGGTTATAACCTCCCTGATTGCCCTGACTGTCTTAACTGCCATGTCCGGTTTGGTTGCCTTGGAATCCTGAACCGGAGCTGCCACCACCATAACCCGGCCCATGGAAACCGCCTCCTGAACCGCCGGGCGGTCCATTGTCGTATTGAAAGAGATTTGAATTTTTGAACTCCCGCATAATGAAGCAATCCTTCCAAAGATGCGTAGCTGGCCTCTCCTTCGATCCGTGCTTTGGGAAAGGCCAATTTAACATGCGCTCAAGATTGGGGCCTGACCCTCCACCCCGCTGGGGCGGTTTACCCTTACGCCGTTGACCGTTATCCCGGGTGTTGGTGTTAGCCACAAAGTCCAAGCTATTATCTGCCTTGCGTTTACCGTTGTTCCCATGACCTGTCGGGTTATGCTGCTGCCCTTTGGTGTTGCCGCTCTTCTTTCCCTTCCCTGTCTTGTCGTCATCAGACTCGGGGTCCTTGGTACTATCAGAGTTGGCATACTTCACCAGAGCCGCCATAAGTGTTCCCATGTCATTGCAATGGCGTTTGAGCTGTCCCAACTTCAGCTTCAGAGGTGCAAACCGACAATTGCCTTCCAATGTTAAAACTGCTATGTCAGCGTTGATGCGGTCTGATGAATGCAAAATCTCCAAAACCCGACGCACCCAACGGGTTGTTGATTCTCCTTCCTCCTAGACATAGGCAACTAAATCCATGATTGACATGGGTTGCTTGCACGTATCCTTGAAATTCTCGATGAAACGGGCCCTTAACTCGTCCCACGACCCAATGGAGTTGGCCGGCAGGTTTTTCAACCATGTGCGAGCTGTTCCCTCCAACATCACGGTAAAGTATTTGGCACATGCCGCCTCGTCCACATCTAGCATCTCCATTGCCATCTCATAGCTTTCCACCCATGACTCGGGGGATAAATCGGCAGTGTAATTCGGCACCTTGTGCGGGCCTTTGAAATCCTTGGGTAGCCGTACATTGCGCAGTGTTGGGACGAGACATGGTACCCCCAAAGAACCGGAGGTAACCCATGGTTCCACCGACGTTGTTGGACGAACTGGAGTGAGTTGGTGGGCCTCATGCTACGCCTCTAACTCGGCCTCTCGACGTGCCCTAGCGTGACCCACTACATCCTGAGCATTGCCACCGCCACCCGCCGGGTTATGGCCATGGGGCGGATTATGATTCTGCGCACTACTTGATACGGCCGGTTCATCGATATTCCTGTTGTAGCTCCGGCTCAGGCGGGGAGTAGAATGAATCCTCTCGCGGCTATATGAATAAGCCTGCTGCTGAGTCAAGGCCGTCTGAAGGAGCTCCCTAGCCCGTCATGTTTCAACTGCTACTGGGGACTCGCCATCAATCAGGAGAGCCGCCAATCGTGAAGCAGCGGCAATGATGTTATCCAATGGGTTAGAGTAATGACCTGGAGGCGTTGAGACATGTCGTGATGGGACATCATTCTGACGAGGCTGAGGGGGCGGATCCATTGCGCGTGGCTGAACCGGTGCGCCGGTCCCAGGCGCCTCCGCCCAGTTTACCACTGGCTGGTTGCTGGTGCCTGCTCCTGGTGTATTAAAGAGGTTTCTTCCTTCGTAAACTGGCGGCAGGTGAGATCGGTACCTTCTTATAACACCCTCGATGCGACTATATCTCCCACGTGTCGAGGCACGACTTAGAGGCATAATCGCATTGAAGGCATATGTCGCAAGTTAGGCAATCTTCACAACATCCCATGTAATATGATAATAAAAGGGGAGATAACATAGTTGGCTTACACTCGCCACGTCAATCAAGTACATAAATAACATTACATCATCCAAACACTCATGGCCCGACTACGACGCCAAAATAAAAGAAGAACCCCAAATGCGACACGGTCCCCGATCGACCCCAATTGGGCTCCACTACTAATCAACTAGAACAAAACAACACAAAGGACAAGATCTTCATCGAGCTCCTCTGTGAGCTTGGTTGCGTCATCTGCACGGTTCAACGGCACCTGCAAGCTGGTTTGGAAGTATCTGTGAGTCACGGGGACTCAACAATCTCGCACCCTCGCGATTAAGACTATTTAAGCTTATGGGTAAGGTAAAAGGTATGAGGTGGAGCTGCAGCCAGTGACTAGCATATATGGTGGCTAACATACACAAATGAGAGCGAGACGAGAAGGCAAAGCACGGTCGATAAAAGTATGATCAAGAAGTGATCCTAGAACAACCTACGTCAAGCATAACTCCAACACCGTGTTCACTTCCCGGACTCCGCCGGAAAGAGACCATCACGGTTACACACGCAGTTGATTCATTTTAATTAAGTTAAGGTTCAAGTTATCTACAACCGGACATTAACAAATTCCCATCTGCCCATAACCGCGGGCACGACTTTTGAAAGTTCAAATCCCTACAGGGGTGTCCCAACTTAGCCCATGACAAGCTCTCACGATCAACGAAGGAATAGACCTCCTCCCGAGACATTCCGATCAGGCTCGGTATCCCGGTTCTACAAGACATCCTCGACAATGGTAAAACAAGTCCAGCAAGACCACCCGCTGTGCCGACAAATCCCGATAGGAGCTACACATATCTCGTTCTCAGGGCACACCGAATAAGCTAAGCGTACAGGAGCCGACATAACCCAAGTTGCCAAGGGATGGCCTGCACGGTGCTCTGGTTTGGACCAACACTCAGAGGAGCACTGGCCTGGGGGGGTTAAAATAAGATGACCCTTGGGCTGGACTAACCCAAGGGAAAAAGAGGCTAGGTGGAAAATGGTAAAACCAAGGTTGGGCCTTGCTGGAGGGGTTTTATTCAAAGCGAACTGTCAAGGGGTTCCCATTATCACCCAACCGCGTAAGGAACGCAAAATCCGGGAACATAACACCGATATGACAGAAACTAGGGCGGCAAGAGTGGAACAAAACACTAGGCATAAGGCCGAGCCTTCCACCCTTTACCAAGTATATAGATGCATTAATTAAATAAGACATATTGTGATATCCCGACAAGTAAACATGTTCCAACAAGGAACACATCTCCATGTTCCAACAAGGAACAAACTTCAATCTTCACCTGCAACTAACAACGCTATAAGAGGGGCTGAGCAAAGCGGTAACATAGCCAAACAACGGTTTGCTAGGACAAGGTGGGTTTGAGGCGTGGTTCAACAATATGGGAGGCATGATAAGCAAGAGGTAGGTATCGCAGCATAGGCATAGCAAAAGAGCGAGCAACTAAGCAAGCAAAGATAGAAGTGATTTCGAGGGTATGATCATCTTGCCTGAGATCCCGCAAGGAAGAAGAACGAGTCCATGAAGAAGACAAACGGACGTAGTCGAACGAATCCTCACAACACGACGTTATCGGAACCAACCCGAAGAAGCAACACCGGAAAGAAGCAAACAATCATGGTGAACAAACATCACATAAGCATGGCACGATGCGCAAACAAGTATGATGCATGTCCGGTTTAATGATAAATGGCATGGAAAAATGCACAAGCAATACTACAAATTAAGTGGAGCTCAATATGCAACTCCGTTGCATATTGACGAAACACCACGTGACTTATTAAGTTCGATCTTGTTTATGTACCCAACAATATTAAATGTTTTTAAACATGGCAAGAGGGTTAAGCAAAGAAAACTACCCATATAGTCAAGTTTAAATGAGGCCGGAAGCAACGAACAACATTTTCGGAAACTCCTCATGAGCATACTTTGGTTATGGTACTGTTCTGCCCTGAATCAAATTTTATAGTTGTTAAACATGCAAAGTGATGCCACCATGTTAAACTAGGCAAAATTCCACCCCATTTACATATAAAGATTATTAAAATCCGAGTTACGGTTATTTAGTTATGAAATAAAGCATTTTAGCATGTCATAAGAGTAAATCTACACAAGCAGCAATTTAATCATTTTAACCATGGATGAAAATGACAAATTATTAAACTAGATGCAATTCTAAGCATTTTTCATATTAAGTTTATTTTAGTATGATGCATCGTTTGTGAGTTACAATATGCATGATCATGAAGGGGTTTTCTGCAAAACTGCAGTCTCAGGAAATTAGCAAAATTCGCAGGACCAGGAAAAAAACACAACGGGCCGAATCTGGAACAGAGCATGGGCGCAGGATAGTATGCAGCGCACAGGGCGAGGGAAAATGGTGGCTTCTCACACTGGGCCAACGGGCCGAAAGGGAAGCAGAGCGGTTGGCCGACGGATCTGGCGAAGAGGAGCTGGGCCTTGGAGACCGAGCGGGGAGCTGGGCCAGGCCAGGGCGTGCGGTGGCCCATGCGGGCGAGAGGGGCGAGCGTCGGCATCGTCCTTCTCCCGTGCGCCTCACGGGCAGAAGAACAAGGCGGCGGCGTGACAGAACTCTGGCGACGGCGGGGTTCGGCGAAGCTGGAGAGGCCGGGAACGGGTCGCAGGGCCCCGGATCCGGTGGATCCCGGCCGGATCTGGCGAAGACGGGGCCAACGACGAGCTCCCTGGGCGGTGGCAGCGGGCACCTGCGAGAGAGAGGGAGAATTTAGAGGGAGAGGCCGAAGGAGGGAGGAGAAGGAAGTAGATAGGCGGGGCGGCGAGGCTGGCTTTCTGGAGGTCTCCGGCGATGGGCGGCGCTCGTCGCCAGCGAGCGCGGACGACGGGGCAACGCGGCGGAGGAGCTCGGATCGGGATCTCCCTCTCCCGATCTGGAGCTCGGGGAGCAGGGGCGATGCGGTACGGGCCTCAGAGCCCAGATCGGGGCCCGGGCGGGCTTGGAGCGGGCCTGGCGGCGCGGGGCGATGTGGGGCGCGGGGAGGCGACGTGGCGGCTTCCCGTTGGCTGCGGGCGTCCTGCGTGGTGGCGGCTGGCCACCAGGATGGCGCCAAGTGGCAGGGACGAGGTGGCCGGCGGTGGAAATAGAGGAGAGGAGGTGGGAGGCGGCTGGCTGATGATTGGGGGCGCGGATTTCGAGGAGGAAGGAGAAGGCCAAAAATGGCAAGGGGGGCTGCTATATATAGCAGGAGGAGCTAGGGTTGGGGGTTTTAGTCCGTTCCGGAGCCGTTCGATCTCGATCGGATGACCCAGAGTGGAGGGGGGTTAGATAGGTGGGCTAGTGGGCTGTGAAGAGAGGTTGGGCTGAGATGAGAGGAGAGGAGTGCAGCCCGGCAACTGTTTCCGGAGACCGAAAACGTCCGACGTTTGCCCGGCTATAATGCCGCTATAGTTCAACGGTTGGGCTATCAAACGAACTCCGAATGCGATGAAACTTGACAGGCGGTCTATCTACACTATAATAAGACCACACGCAAACTTTCAACCCAATCCGAGAACATTTCCGGCCACTTATAAAATAATATTTCGGACATGCAGCGGGCGCATGCAAGTGTGTCTCGGCTCAGAACGGACAACGGACGGAACGAGGAGACCGGGACGGATGCAAGTTTCGAAAACAAGATGATGCAATGCACATGATGACATGACAAGATGCAACACGCAAGCAAAAGACATGGCAACAACAACGAATAACTGGACGACACCTGGCACATCGGTCTCGGGGCGTTACACTTCTCCTCATGACATCATCTGACGCACTCTGGTCTAGCATAAGCTGATAGGCCTGTGCCTCTAACCCGGCCCGCTCAGCGGCCATCCTGGTGTTCTCTGCTGCCAGATCCACCTTAGCTTGAGCTATCTGATCCTTCACCTTTGCAATCTCCGCGTTGTGCTAATCCCAGTTTGCCGCGTCATCCTCCGCTGCCAGCAACGTTGCCAAAGCATCGAACAAATCGGACAAAACCTGAGCTGGAGGTGGCATAGAGCTCCCTGCTCCTGCTGGTGTTGCTGCTGCTGAACCGAAAATCACTGCTGCGGCGGTAGAAGAGTGTTGCACCGATTGTGTGATCTTCACGGATTGTGTACTAGTTCAAGGAGGTCCGGAATACTGTCGCCATCGGAACCACCACTAATCCGGCCATCATGCAGCTGGTAAAGCGACTCGGTCTCTCCAGTTGAAGACTCGTCATCAAAGTAGACGACGGTTTCGCCACCAGATACTGATCTATCCTCAGATTCCGCTCCGTGGATGACTCCCACAAAGGCACGCTTTACGGCGGGCTGAACCTAGGTAGATCTTGCATGCTGAGCCATCTCGATGATGTTGGTGCAGATGTCTAGCTCAGGGCCCGGTTCGCCGATCTTGCCGATGAAGACATGAATTCCACCAAAGGGGACCCGGTACCCGTACTCAATCGAGCCGGCCTCGAGGCTCCATCCTGCGTCGTCGATGTAGAGCTTGCCACGACGACTCTTAGTCAGCCGGCCCACAGCATATCCCATGGTGAAGGTGAAGGCCTAATCCAGTTGTGATGGAATTTCTAGGGTTTCGATGACCAGGGAGCGAATCCACTTTGCCTGGCTCTCGAGTTGTTGTGTGTTGTCCCCTAAACCGCCGCCGGGTCGTCCCTTTATATACACAGGTTGACGCTCGACGGTTTACAGAATCCCGAGGCCAGTTCATAAATGTGTCTGGCTCGGTTTCTACCTTTCCTTGTCTTACAACATAAGTTACATATAATATGGCGGTTTACATCTATGGGCCCTAATTGCCTTTGGGCCCTGGGCCTTCATGTTAGATCTCCTCCGTAAAGTGCCATCCCTTTTATCTTCATGGGCTTCAGACATGACTAACTCCTTGTGAACATAACACGACCCCTTATGGCCGGTTTATACTTAATAGTCCCCAAAAACAATCCACCTCGGTAATATCGTAGCGGTGCTTAGGTGAAGCCCTGTTCTGGTAGAAACATCATCACCGTCATCATGCCGTCGTGCTGACAAAGCTCTCCCTCAAAGCTCTACTAGATCGTGAGTTCACGGGACGTCACCGATCCAAACGTGTGCAGATCGCGGAAGTGTCATACCTTCGGTACTAGATCGGTCGATCGTGAAGACGTACGACTACATCAACCGCGTTGTCATAACGCTTCCGCTTACGGTCTACGATGGTACGTAGATGATACTCTCCCCTCTTGTTGCTATGCATCACCATCATCTGGCGTGTGCGTAGGAAAATTTTGAAATTACTGTGTTCCCCAATAGTAGCATCCGAGCCACGTCTATGCGTAGATGTTATATGCACGAGTAGAACACAAAGGAGTTGTGGGCGTGGGTATATACATATTGCTTGCCGTCACTAGTTGATTCTTGATTCGGTGGTATTGTTGGATGAAGCGGCTCATACCGACATTATGCGTACGCTTACGCGAGACTGGTTCTACCGACGTGCTTCGCACACAGGTGGCTAGTGGGTGTCTGTTTCTCCAACTTTAGTTGAATCGGATTCAATGAACAGGGTTCTTTCTGAAGATCAAAAAGCAATCACTATACCACGTTGTGGTTTTTGATGCGTAGGTAAGAATGGTTCTTGCTCAGCCCGAAGCAGCCAATTAAAACTTGCAACAACAAAGTAGAGGACGTCTAACTTGTTTTTGCAGGGCATGTTGTGATGTGATATGGTCAAGATGTGATGAGATATAAATTGTTGTATGAGATGATCATGTTTTGTTAAAGTTATCGGCAACTGGCAGGAGCCTTATGGTTGTCTCTTTATTGCATAAGATGCAAGCGCCATATAATTGCTTTAGTTTATCTCTATGCGATAGCAATAGTTGCAAAAGCAATAGTTGGTGAGATGACCATGTGATGACACGTTGATAGAGATCAAGATGATGGAGATCATGGTGTCATGCCGATGACGATAGAGATCATGATGGTGTTTTGGAGACGGAGATCAAAGGCACAAGATGATGATGGCCATACCATGTCACATATTTTGATTGCATGTGATGTTTATCCTTTATGTATCTTATTTTGCTTAGTTCGGTGGTAGCATTATAAGATGATCTCTCACTAAATTTCAGGGTATAAGTGTTCTCCCTGAGTATGCACCGTTGCTATAGTTCGTCGTGCCGAGACACCACATGATGATCGGGTGTGATAAGCTCTACGTTCACATACAACGGGTGCAAGCCAGTTTTGCACACGCGGAATACTCGGGTTAAACTTGACGAGCCTAGCATATGCAGATATGGCCTTGGAACACTAGAGACCGAAAGGTCGAGCGTGAATCATATAGTAGATATGATCAACATAGTGATGTTCACCATTGAAAACTACTCCATCTCACGTGATGATCGGACATGGTTTAGTTGATATGGATCACGTGATCACTTAGATGATTAGAGAGATGTCTATCTAAGTGGGAGTTCTTAAGTAATATTATTAATTGAACTTTAATTTATCATGAACTTGTCCTGATAGTATTTGCATATCTATGTTATAGATCAATAGCTTGCGACGTAGCTCCCTGTTTATTTTTTGATATGTTCCTAGAGAAAAATAAGTTGAAAGATGATAGTAGCAATGATGCAGACTGGGTCCGTGATATGAGGATTATCCTCATTGCTACACAAAAGAATTATGTCCTTGATGCACCTTTAGGTGACAGACCTATTGCAGGAGCAGATGCACACCTTATGAACGTTTGGCAAAGCTCGGTATGATGACTACTTAATAGTTTAGTGCACCATGCTTTACGGCTTAGAACCGGGATTTCAAAAACTTTTTGAATACCACGGAACATATAAGATGTTCTAAGAGTTGAAATTGTTATTTCATACTCATGCCCATGTCGAGAGGTATGAAGACCTCTGATAGTACTTTGCCTACAAGGTGGAGGAGAATAGCTCAACCAGTGAGCATGTGCACAGATTGTCTGGGTACTACAACTGCTTGAATCAAGTGGGAGTTAATCTTCTAGATAAGATAGTAATCGATAAAGTTCTCTAGTCACTATCACCAAGTTACTAGAACTTAGTGATGAACTATAATATGCAAGGGATGACGAAAGTAATTCCCAAGCTCTTCGCGATGCTGAAATCGATGAAGGTAGAAATCAAGAAATTGCATCAAGTGTTGATGGTTAACGAGACCACTAGTTTCTAGAAAATGGCAAAGGGAAAGAAAGAGGAACTTCAAAGAAGAAAGGCAAGCAAGTTGCCACTCCCATGAAGAAGCTCAAAGCTAGACCCAAGCCTGGAACTGAGTGTTTCTACTACAAAGGAAATGTTCACTGGAAGTGGAACTTCCCTAGATACTTGGCGGATAAGAAGGATGGCAAAGTGAACAAAAGTATATATTTGATATACATGTTATTGATGTGTACTTTACTAGTGTTTATAACAACACCTCGGTATTTGATACTGGTTCAGTTACTAAGAGTAGTAACTCAAAACGGGAGTTGCAAAATAAACAAAGACTAGTTAAGGGTGAGGTGATGATGTGAGTTGGAAGTGATTCCAAGGTTGATAAGATCACCATCGCACACTCACTTTACCTTCGGGATTAGTGTTGAACGTAAAATAAATGTTATTTGGTGTTTGCATAAAGCATAATATGATTGGATCATGTTTATTGCAATACAGTTATTCATTTAAGTCAAGGATAATTGTCATTCTGTTTACATGAATAAAACCTTCTGAGGTCATACACCCAAGGTGAATGGTTTATTGAATCTCGATCGTAGTAATACACATATTCATAATATTGAAGCCAAAAGATGCAAAGTTAATGATGATAGTGCAACTTATATGTGGCACTGCCGTTTAGGTCATATTGGTGTACAGCGCATGAAGAAACTCCATGCTGATGGGCTTTTGGAATCACTTGATTATGAACCATTTGATGCTTGTGAACCATGCCTCGTGGGCAAGATGACTAAAACTCCGTTCTCCGAAACAATGGAGCAAGCAATTGACTTATTGGAAATAATACATACTGATGTATGCAATCCGATGAGTGTTGAGGCTCGCAGCGGGTATCGTTATTTTCTGATCTTCACAGATGATTTGAGAAGATATGGGTATATCTACTTGATGAAACATAAGTCTGAAACATTTGCAAAGTTCAAAGTATTTCAGAGTGAAGTGGAAAATCATCGTAACAAGAAAATAAAGTTTCTGTGTTCTGATCGTGGAGGAGAATATTTGAGTTACGAGTTTGGTCTTCATTTGAAAGAAAGCAGAATAGTTTCGCAAATCACGCCACCTGGAACACCACAGCGTAATGGTGTGTCCGAACGTCATAACCGTACTTTATTAGATATGGTGCAATCTATGATGTCTCTTATCGATTTATCACTATCGTTTTGGGGTTATGCATTAGAGACAGCTGCATTCACGTTAAATAGGGCACCATCTAAATCCGTTGAGACGACACCATATGAACTGTGGTTTAGCAAGAAACCTAAGCTGTCGTTTCTTAAAGTTTGGGGCTATGATGCTTATGTGAAAAAGTTTCAACCTGATATGCTCGAACCCAAATCGGAGAAATGCGTCTTCATAGGATACCCACAAAATAAATTGTTGTGTACACCTTCTATCACAGATTCGAAGGCAAGTTATTTTGTTGCTAAGAATGGATCCTTTCTAGAGAAGGAGTTTCTCTCGAAAGAAGTGAGTGTGATAAAAGTAGAACTTGATGAGGTAATTGTACCTTCTCCTGAATTGGAAAGTAGTTCGTCATAGAAATTAGTTCTAGTGATTCCTACACCAATTACCGAGGAAGCTAATGATGATGATCATGAAACTTCGGATCAAGCTACTACCGAACCTCGTAGGTCAACTAGAGTACGATCCACACCAAAGTGGTATGGTAATCTTGTTCTGGAAGTCACGTGACTAGACCATGACGAACTACAAACTATGAGGAAGCAATGATGAGCCCAGATTCCGCAAAATGGCTTGAGGCCATGAAATCTGAGATGGGATCCATGTATGAGAACAAAGTATGGACTTTGATTGACTTGCCCGATGATCGGTGAGTCATTAAGAATAAATGGATCTTCAAGAGGGCAACGGACGCTGATAGTAGTGTTACTATCTACAAAGCTCGAATTGTCGCAAAATGTTTTCGACAAGTTCAAGGTGTTGACTACAATGAGATTTTCTCACTTGTATTGATGCTTAAAAGTATGTCCGAATCATGTTAGCAGTTGCCGCATTTTATGAAATCTGGCAAATGGATGTCAAAACTGCATTCCTTAATGGATTTCTTAAAGAAGAGTTGTATATGATGCAACCAGAAGGTTTTGTCGATCCTAAAGGTGCTAACAAAGTGAGCAAGCTCCAGCGATCCATCTATGGACTGGTGCAAGCATCTCGGAGTAGGAATATATGCTTTGATAAAGTGATCAAAGCATATGGTTTTATACAGACTTGCGGTGAAGCCTGTATTTACAAGAAAGTGAGTGGGAGCACTACAACATTTCTAATAAGTATATGTGAATGACATATTGTTGATCATAAATAATGTATAATTTTCTGCAAAGCATAAAGGAGTGTTTGAAAAGGTTTTTTCAAAGAAAGACCTCGATGAAGCTACTTACATATTGAGCATCAAGATCTATAGAGATAGATCAAGACGCTTGATATATTTTCAATGAGTACATACATTGACAAGATTTTGAAGTAGTTCAAAATGGAAAACTCAAAGAAGGAGTTCTTGGCTGTGTTGCAAGGTGTGAAGTTGAGTAAAGACTCAAAACCTGACCACTGGAGGAAATAGAAAGAGAATAAAAAGTCATTCCCTATGCCTCAGTCATAGGTTTTATAAAGTATGCTATGCTGTGTACCAGACCTATTGTGTACCTCACCATAAGTTTGGCAAGAGGGTACAATAGTGATCCAGGAGTGGATCACTAGACAGCGGTCAAAAATATCTTTAGTGGAATAAGGAAATGTTTCTCGGTTATGCAGGTGACAAAGTGTAACGCCCTCGATGCGGCTATAGCTCCCACGTGTCGAGGCACGACTTAGAGACATAACCGCATTGAAAGCAATGTCGCAAGTTAGGCAATCATCACAACATCCCATGTAACATATAGAATGAAAGGGGAAAACATAGTTGGCTTACACTCGCCACGTCACATCAGAGTACATAAATAACATACATCATCCAAACACTCATGGCCCGACTACGGCGCCAAAATAGAAAATAACCCAACATGCGACACGGTCCCGATCAAACCCCAACTAGGCACCACTACTGATCGTCAGGAAAAGACACGTAGTATCGCTGAGAGTCTTCGTCAAACTCCCACTTGAGCTCGTACTCGTCACCTGGAGCGGAATCACCTGGACCTGCATCTGGTGTAATAGTAATCTGTGAGCCAGAGGGACTCAGCAATCTCGCACCCTCGCGATCAAGACTATTCAAGCTTATAGGAAGGATAGGCAAATATGTGTGGAGCTGCAGCAAGCGACTAGCAAGTATGGTGGCTAACTTATTCGCAAAAGAGAGTGAGAAGAGGAGGCAAAGCACGAGCGAGAATCTAGAGGAACAACCTGCGCAAACATTACTTCAACACCGTGTCCACTTCCCGGACTCCGCCGAGAAGAGGCCATCACGGTAACACACTCAGTTGATTCATTTTAATTAATTAAGGTTCAAGTTATCTACAACCGGACATTAACAAATTCCCATCTGCCCATAACCGCGGGCATGGCTTTTGAAAGTTCAATCCCTGCAGGGGAGTCCCAACTTAGCCCATGACAAGCTCTCACGGTCAATGAAGGAATAGACCTCCTCCCAAGACGTTCCAATCAGACTCGGTATCTTGGTAACTCAAGACACTTCGACAGGTTAAAACAAGACCAGCAACACCGCCCGAATGTGCCGACAAATCCCGATAGGAGCTGCACATATCTCTTTCTCAGGGCACACTCAGATGAGCCAGACGTCGGGTAAGCCAGCCCAGAGTTGCCCCTGGTAGCCTCGGACATCGCTCGGTGGGACCAACACTCAGAGGAGCACTGGCCCGGGGGGGTTAAAATAAGATGACCCTTGAGTCTGCAGAACCCAAGGGAAAGAAAAGGCTAGGTGGCGAATGGTAAGACCAAAGTTGGGCATTGCTGGAAAAGCTTTAATCAAGGCGAAATATCAAGGGGTTCCCATTATAAACCAACCGCGTAAGGAACGCAAAATCCAGGAACATAACACCGATATGACGGAAACTAGGGCGGCAAGATTGGAACAAAACACTAGGCGAGAGGCCGAGCCTTCCACCCTTTACTAAGTATATAGATGCATTAAGATAACATGGCAATATAATAATATCCCAACAAGTAAATAAAAGATGTTCCAACAAGGAACAGCCTCCAATCTTCACCTGCAACTAGCAACGCTATAAGAGGGGCTGAGCAAAGCGGTAACATAGCCAATCAACGATTTGCTAGGACATGGTGGGTTAGAGGATTGACATGGAAATTGGGAGGCTGACAAGAAAATGGTAGGCATCGTAGCATTGGCATAGCAAAAGAGCGAGCAAACTAGCATAGCAAAGATAGTAGTGATTTCGAGGGTATGATCATCTTGCCTGCACAGCTGTCAAAGTTGACTGGATCCTCAAAAGCAAACTCAACGGGCTCCTCGTTAGCAAACTCGTCTCCCGGCTCTACCCAAACAAGACAAACAAGCAGCAAGGACACAATCAACCACGTGCAAGGATCAAGCCATACGATGCAATGATGATATGCTATGCGGGATGCGATGCGGGATGCAAAATGCAAGATATGACAGGAAATGCATGAACCTGGCCTCAACGTGGAATTCCAAGTGTGCCACTGGAAAGATGAGATGAAATCGCTTGAAAACGATATAAAGAACGCCGGAATCGGAGTTACGGTTTGGAAATGGCAAGCGATTCAAAAATGACACCGGTCTGCGATTTACAGCAAGTAGGCATCTAAATGCAACGAAATGAACATGCTAGAGCCACCAAACATGACAAGAAAATACATGTCAGGGATGCTCACAAGATGCTTAACAAAAGTCTAGCACTGAGCTACGGCCAATTCATCCATTATGAGGTTCAAACAAGCATGGCAAAAACGCAAATGCAAAACAGATTTCAGACTTAGTGAAATTAACACTTGTCTGAAATTTCAGATCATATAGCCCTCTTCGGAGCAACAAAACAACATGCTACAGGACCTGAGCATGACAAAGAAAGACATGGCATGGAGCTAATAAACAAGCTTTACAAAAGTCCCTTAGTGACCTTGAGCCAAAAGGGAGCACAAAATATACTAACAAGCACACGAACATAGCAAAAACATAATCAGTTTTCAGACTTAGTGAAAACTGGGACATGCTGAAACATAACTCACGAAGGCATGTTTACGAGCTCGATGCACTCACCACGGTGCAAGTCATGGAAAGACAGGCATACACCCATAAAGAAGGCACAAAATACAAGCTATACATGGAAGAACAATGGCATAGCATGCACAGATCAACTACAATAACATCGGCAAAATCGCAAACAAGTTGACGATCTGCCCAGATTCACAACGAAGCAAAAGTAGAGCTCGATTGACTCAAGCTAGGGTGCTCCATAATTGCAAGTAAAGACACGGATGGATAGAGCATAACAAGATTAACAAAACTCCTTTACTGATCATCCTCAAAAGAGGCACGGATCACTAGGAAACAACACGAACATATGGCATCATGAACTAAATAATCCCAGACTTAGTGAAAACTGCTAAGTCCCTGAAAACAGATTTACCGGGTGCCTCACTTTGCAAGCTTGCACAAGTCACCACACACATCCTAAAAATTCATGGGTTGCACCTCTGGAAAGAAGACAAAATCCTTAACAAAACATATGAAGGACTCACAGGCATATCATGCACACAATAATCATGGCAAAAATGACAAAAGTCTAAGATGAACTAGCAGATCTGACAATTAACTCACGAATCCCTCTTCTAACAGCATTTCGGGCATCAAGATGAACTCAAATGAAAATTATGCAATGGAATGAAATGATGTACTCGTCGAGACGAACATTTTGATATGCTATATGCCCAAATCGGAGCTACGGATGCGGAGATATAGCCGGTCAAAGTAGGCAAGAAAAATTAGGGTTTTCAGAGGAAAAGTCAACCCCGACGAGATTGGATCTCAGATCCGGCGTGCACTGTAGCAGGGCGCGGGGATCAAGGATGACCGGCCGGAGAGCTCGCCGGAGTGGAAGCCGAGGAGGAGGCCGGGGCGCCGGATCCTCGCCGGAGATGGGCGGCGGCGGCGTCGTCGTCGGCGGCGGCGCTCGTGGACGAGGAGGCCGGCTCGGGCGGCGCTACCGGCGAGGGGGCAAGCCGCGGCGGAGCTCGCCGGTGACAGGGTGGGGCGGCGGAGGCGGCGAGCTCCCGGACGGCGCGCGGGAGGAGGAAGGAGATGGGCGGCGGCGCGCCGACCTGGGCCGCGGGGGCCCTACGCGGGCCGGGCGGGCCGCGCGCGGTGGCGCCGGCGGGGAGGACACGTGGCGGCCCTCTAGTGGCTCGGGGCGGCGGCGCGTCTTGTCCGGCTGAAAACAGACATTGTCCGGCGGCGGCGGGGTAGATTTTTAGGGTTTGGGGAAGAATGAACCGCGAATTTCAGAGGGGGTGTATATATAGGCATAGAGGGAGCTAGGATAGTCCAAATGAGGTGCGGTTTTCGGCCACGCGATCGTGATCGAACGCTCTAGGACATGGAGCAGAGTTTGGTGGGTTTTGGGCCAAAATGGAGGGGTGTTGGGCTGCAACACACACGAGGCCTTTTCGGTCCCTCGGTTAACCGTTGGAGTATCAAACGACGTCCAAATGATACGAAACTTGACAGGCGGTCTACCGGTAGTAAACCAAGGCCGCTTGGCAAGTCTCGGTCCAATCCAG
The DNA here is from genome assembly GCF_003073215.2 of Triticum urartu. NCBI lineage: Eukaryota > Viridiplantae > Streptophyta > Magnoliopsida > Poales > Poaceae > Triticum > Triticum urartu. Next base: position 427,188,673 of record NC_053026.1, read on the forward strand.
AAATGTTTAATCCCCACACACGAAAGGAAGCTAGAAATGACCACCGGAGGAGAACGAAGCGCCGGAATGCAAAACGTACAATGGGGAAAATGCTCGAATGCATGAGATGAACATGTATGCAAATGCAATGCACATGATGACATGATATGAGATGCATGACAAAGACAACAACACACGGAGACAAAGACCCAAACCCGAGAAATAAATATAACTTAACACCGGAAACGGCAATAGTTGGAGTACAAATTGGGAAAGTTACATCCGGGGTGTTACACAAAGAGTTCGTCATAAAGAGTTACATCGATGCAAGCTTTGACACCAATCTGGATGACTCTAAGTCTCGATCTAGACACATATCGAAAGTGGGAGCAATTAGCTAGAGTAGCTCCGTGCAAAGCATTGTAGACATAGAAAATTTGCAAAATACATATGGCTCTGAATGTGGAAGACCCGTTGACTAAATTTCTCTCACAAGCAAAACATGATCACTCTTTGGGTGTTAATAACATAGCAATGTGAACTAGATTATTGACTCTAGTAAACCCTTTGGGTGTTAGTCACATGGAGATGTGAACTAATCACGTAAAGATGTGAACTATTGGTGTTAAATCACATGACGATGTGAACTAGATTATTGAATCTAGTGCAAGTGGGAGACTGAAGGAAATATGCCCCAGAGGCAATAATAAAGTTGTTATTTATATTTCCTTATACCATGGTAAATGTTTATTATTCATGCTAGAATTGTATTAATCGGAAACTTAGTACATGTGTGAATATATAGACAAACAGAGTGTCACTAGTTTGCCTCTGCTTGACTAGCTCGTTGAATCAATGATGGTTATGTTTCCTAACCATAGACATGAGTTGTCATTTGATTAACGGGATCACATCATTAGAGAATGATGTGATTGACTTGACCCATCCGTTAGCTTAGCACGATGATCGTTTAGTTTGTTGCTATTGCTTTCTCCATAACTATACATGTTCCTATGACTATGAGATCATGCAACTCCCGAATACCGGAGGAACACTTTGTGTGCTACCAAACGTCACAACGTAACTGGGTGATTATAAAGGTGCTCTACAAGTGTCTCCGATGGTGTTTGTTGAGTTGGCATGGATCAAGATTAGGATTTGTCACTCCGATTGTCGGAGAGGTATCTCTGGGCCCTCTCGGTAATGTACATCACTATAAGCCTTGCAAGCAATGTAGCTAATGAGTTAGTTACAGGATGTAGCATTACGGAACGAGTAAAGAGACTTGCCTGTAACAAGATTGAACTAGGTATTGAGATACCAAAGATCGAATCTCGGGCAAGTAACATACCGATGACAAAGGGAACAACATATATCGTTATGCGGTTTGACCGATAAAGATATTTGTAGAATATGTAGGAACTAATATGAGCATCCAGGTTCCGCTATTGGTTATTGATCGGATACATGTCTCGGTCATGTCTACATAGTTCTCGAACCCGTAGGGTCCGCACGCTTAACGTTCGATGACGATCGGTATTATGAGTTTATGTGTTTTGATGTACCTAAGGTAGTTCGGAGTCCCGGATTTGATCACAGACATGAGAAGGAGTCTCGAAATGGTCGAGACATAAAGATCGATATATTGGACGACCATGTTTGGACATCGAAGGGTTCCGAGTGATGTTCGGGCATATACCGGAGTACGAGGGGGGGGGGGTTACCGGAACCCCCCGGGGAGTTTAATGGGCCTTATGGGCCTTAGTGGAAAGATAGGAGGGGCTGCCAGGGCAGGCCACATGCCACCTCCCCCTCTGGTCCGAATTGGACTAGGAAGGCGGGGCGGCACGCCCTTTCCTTCTCCCTCTTTCCTCCCTTCTCCTACTCCTACTACATGGAAGGGGGTGGGGGAATCCTACTCCCGGGCGCGCCATAGGAGGGCCGGCCCTTCCCCTCCTCCACTCCTTTATATACGGGGGATGGGGGCACCCCATAGACACTTGATCATTAATCTTTAGCCGTGTGCGGTGCCCCCTCCACCATAATCCACCTCTGTAATATCGTATCGGTACTTAGGAGAAGCCCTGTTCCAGTAGCAACATCATCACCGTCATCACGCCGCCGTGCTGACGAAGCTCTCCCTCGAAGCTCTACTGGATCATGAGTTCGCGGGACGTCACTGAGCCGAATGTGTGCAGATCGCGGAGGTGTCATACCTTCGGTACTAGATCGGTCGATCGTGAAGACGTACGACTACATCAACCGCGTTGTCATAATGCTTCTTCTTACGGTCTACGAGGGTACATAGACGATACTCTCCCCTCTTGTTGCTATGCATCACCATAATCTTGCATTTGCGTAGGAAAATTTTGAAATTACTGCGTTCCCCAACAGACAATACCTTACCGGAAACTACTTGTCATTTCCTTCTGCTCCTCATTGGGTTCGACACTCTTACTTATCGAAAAGAGCTACAATTGATCCCCTATACTTGTGGGTCATCAAGGCTATTTTCTGGCACCGTTGCCGGGGAGTGAAGCACCTTTGGTAAGTGGAATTTGCTAAGGAAACATTTATATAGTGTGCTGAAATTTATTGTCACTTGTTACTATGGAAAACAATCCTTTGAGGGGTTTGTTCGGGGTATGTTCACCTCGTCCGGAACCACAATTAGCCACACCTCAACCTACTGCACCTATTGAAAATATTGAATATGAAATTCCTTCGGGTATGATAGAACAACTGCTAGCTAATCCTTGTGCAGGAGATGGAACCGAACATCCTGATATGCACTTGATATATGTGGAATAAATTTGTGGATTGTTTAAACTTGCAGGTTTACCCAGGGATGAACTTATGAAAATGGTTTTCCCTTTATCTTTGAAGGGAAAAGCATTGGCATGGTATAGGCTATGTGATGATATTGGATCATGGAATTGGAATCGTTTGAAATTGGAGTTCCACCAAAAAAATTATCATATGCATCTAGTTCATCGTGATCGGAATTATATATATAATTTTTGGCCTCGTGAAGGAGAAAGTATCGCTCTAGCTTCGGGAGGCTTAAGCCAATGTTATATTTGAAGGAAATATGCCCTAGAGGCAATAATAAAGTTGTTATTTATATTTCCTTATATCATGATAAATGTTTATTATTCATGCTAGAATTGTATTAACTGGAAACTTAGTACATGTGTGAATACATAGACAAACAGAGTATCACTAGTATGCCTCTACTTGACTAGCTCGTTAATAAAAGATGGTTAAATTTCCTAGCCATAGATATGAGTTGTCATTTGATAAATGGGATCACATCATTAGAGAATGATGTGATTGACTTGACCCATCTGTTAGCTTAGCACTATGATCATTTAGTTTATTGCTATTGCTTTCTTCATAACTTATACATGTTCCTATGACTATGAGATTATGCAATTCCCGAATACCGGAGGAACACTTAGTGTGCTATCAAACGTCACAACTTAATTGGGTGATTATAAATATGCTCTACAGGTGTCTCCGATGGTGTTTGTTGAGTTGGCATAGATCGAGGTTAGGATTTGTCACTCCAATTGTCGGAGAGGTATCTCTGGGCCCTCTCGGTAATGCACATCACTATAAGCCTTGCAAGCAATGTGACTAATGAGTTAGTTGTGGGATGTTGCATTACGGAACGAGTAAAGAGACTTGTCGGTAACGAGATTGAACTAGGTACGATGATACCGACGATCGAATCTCGGGCAAGTAACATACCGATGACAAAGGGAAAAACGTATGTTGTTATGCGGTTTGACCGATAAATATCTTCGTAGAATATGTAGGAACCAATATGAGCATCTAGGTTCCGCTATTGGTTATTGATCGGATACATGTCTCGGTCATGTCTACATAGTTCTCGAACTTGTAGGGTCCGCACGCTTAACGTTCAATGACGATCGGTATTATGAGTTTATGTGATTTGATGTACCGAAGGTTGTTCAGAGTCCCGGATGTGATCACAGACATGACAAGGAGTCTCTAAATGGTCAAGACATGAAGATTGATATATTGGAAGGTTATGTTTGGACACCGGAAAGGTTTCGGATTAGTTCGGGCACTTTCCGGGGTACGGGGAGGTTATCGGAACCCCCCGGGGGCTTAATGGGCCTACATGGGCTTTAGTGGAAGAGAGGAGGAAGTGGCCAAGAGGTGTGGCGCGCCCCCCAAGCCCAATCCGAATTGGGAGGGGGGCCGACCCCCCTTTCCTTTCTCTCCCTCTTCCCTTCCTTCCCCCTCCTAGTTGGACTAGGAAAGGGGGAAACCTACTCCTAGTAGGAGTAGGAATCCCCCTTGGGGCGCGGCATAGGAGGCCGCCCGCCCCCCTCCTCCACTACTTTATATACGGGGTAGGGGGCACCCCATAGACACACAAGTTGATTTTAGCCGTGTGCGGTGCCCCCCTCCACAGATTTCCACCTCGATCATATTATCGTAGTGCTTAGGCAAAGCCTTGCATCAGTAACTTCATCATCATCGTCAACATGCTGTCGTGCTGACAAAACTCTCCCTCGGCCTCAGCTGGATCTCGAGTTTGAGGGACGTCATTGAGCTGAACATGTGCAGATCATAGAGGTGTCGTGCGTTCGGTACTTGATCGATTGGATCACGAAGATGATCGACTACATCAACCGCGTTACTTAACGCTTCTGCTTTCGTTCTACGAGGGTACGTGGACACACTCTCCCCTCTCGTTGCTATGTATACCTAGATAGATCTTGTGTGATCGTAGGAATTTTTTTGAAATACTGCGTTCCCCAGCAGTGGCATCCGAGCCAGGTCTATGCATAGATGTTATATGCACAAGTAGAACACAAAGGAGTTGTGGGCGTGGGTATATACATATTGCTTGGTGTCACTAGTTGTTTCTTGATTCGGTGGTATTGTTGGATGAAGCGGCCCGTACTGACATTACATGACCTTATTCATGAGACTGGTTCTACCGACGTGCTTTGCACACAGGTGACTGGCGGGTGTCAGTTTCTTCAACTTTAGTTGAATCAGATTCAATGAACAGGTTTTTTTTCTGAAGATCAAAAAGTAATCACTATACCGTGTTGTGGTTTTTGATGCGTAGGTAAGAACGGTTCTTGCTAAGCCCGTAGCAGCCATGTAAAACTTGCAACAACAAAGTAGAGGACATCTAACTTGTTTTTGCAGGGCATGTTGTGATGTGATATGGTCAAGACGTGATTATATAAATTATTGTATGAGATGATCATGTCTTGTAACAAAGTTATCGGAAACTGGCAGGAGCCATATGGTTGTCACTTTATTGTATGAAATGCAATCGCCATGTAATTGCTTTACTTTATCACTAAGCGGTAGCGATAGTCGTAGAAGCAATAGTTGGCGAGACGACAATGATGCTATGATGGAGATCAAGGTGTCAAGCCGGTGACAATGGTGATCATGACGGTACTTTGGAGATGGAGATCAAAGGCACAAGATGATGATGGCCATATCATATCACTTATATTGATTGCATGTGATGTTTATCCTTTATGCATCTTATTTTTCTTAGTACGGAGGTAGCATTATAAGATGATCTCTCACAAAATTTCAAGGTATAACTGTTCTCCCTGAGTATGCACCGTTGCTACAGTTCGTCGTGCCGAGACACCACGTGATGATCGGGTGTGATAAGCTCTACGTTCACATACAACGGGTTCAAGCCAGATTTGCATAAGCAGAATACTCGGGTTAAACTTGACGAGCCTAGCATATGCAGATATGGCCTGGGAACACTGGGACCGAAAGGTCGAGCGTGAATCATATAGTAGATATGATCAACATAGTGATGTTCACCATTGAAAACTACTCCATCTCACGTGATGATCGGACATGGTTTAGTTGATATGGATCACGTGATCACTTAGATGATTAGAGGGATGTCTATCTAAGTGGGAGTTCTTAAGTAATATGATTAATTGAACTTTAATTTATCATGAACTTAGTAACTAATAGTATTTTTGCATGTCTATGTTATTGTAGATAAATGGCCCGTGTTGTTGTTCCGTTGAATTTTAATGCGTTCCTAGAGAAAGATAAGTTGAAAGATGATGGTAGCAACTACACAGACTGGGTCCGTAACTTGAGGATTATCCTCATTGCTGCACAGAAGAATTACGTCCTGGAAGCACCGCTAGGTGCCAAACCCGCTACAGGAGCAACTCCAGATGTTATGAACACCTGGCAGAGCAAAGCTGATGACTAATCAATAGTTTAGTGTGCCATGCTTTATGGCTTAGAACCGGGACTTCAACAACGTTTTGAACGTCATGGAGCATATGAGATGTTCCAGGAGTTGAAGTTAATACTTCAAGCAAATGCCCGGATTGAGAGATATGAAATCTCCAATAAGTTCCATAGCTGCAAAATGGAGGAGAATAGTTCTGTTAGTGAACACATACTCAGAATGTCTAGGTAGCACAATCACTTGACTCAGTTGGGAGTTAATCTTCCGATTGATAGTTTCATTGACAGAGTTCTTAAATCATTGCCACCAAGCTACAAAAGCTTCGTGATGAACTATAATATGCATGGGACGTATAAGACAATTCCCGAGCTCTTCGCAATGCTAAATCCTGCGGAGGTGGAAATCAAGAAGGAGCATCAAGTGTTGATGGTCAACAAGACCACCAGTTTCAAGAGGAAGGGCAAAGGGAAGAAGGGGAATTTCAAGAAGAACGACAAGCAAGTTGTTGCTCAAGTGAAGAAGCCCAAGTCTGGACCTAAGCCTGAGACTGAGTGCTTCTACTGCAAAGGGACTAGTCACTGGAAGCGGAACTGCCCCAAGTATTTGGCAGATAAGAAGGATGGCAAAGTGAAAGGTATATTTGATATACATGTTATTGATGTGTACCTTACTAATGCTCGCAGTAGCGCCTGTGTATTTGATACTGGTTCTGTTGCTAATATTTGCAACTCGAAACAGGGGCTACGAATTAAGTGAAGATTGGCTAAGGACGAGGTGACGATGCGCGTGGGAAATGGTTCCAAAGTCGATGTGATCGCCGTCAGCACGCTACCTCTACATCTACCTTCGGGATTAGTTTTAGACCTAGATAATTGTCATTTCGTGCTAGCGTTAAGCATGAAATTATATCTGGATCTTGTTTGATGCGAGACAGTTATTCATTTAAATCAGAGAATAATGGTTGTTCTATTTATATGATGTAATATCTTTTATGGTCATGCACCCTTGATGAGGGGTCTATTTTTACTAAATCTTGATAGCAGGGATACACATTTTCATAATATTGAAGCCGAAAAATATTAGTTTAACAATGATAGTGCAACTTATTTGTGGCACTACGGTTTAGGTCATATTGGTGTAAAGCGCATGAAGAAACTCCTGGTGATGGGCTTTTGGAATCACTTGATGCTTGTGAACCATGCCTCATGGGCAAGATGACTAAGACTCCGTTCTCCGGAACAATGGAACGAGCAATAGACTTATTGGAAATGATACATACTGATGTATGCGGTCCGATGAGTGTTGATGCTCATGGTGGGTATCGTTATTTTCCGACCTTCACCGATGATTTGAGCAGACATGGGTATATCTACTTGATGAAACATAAGTCTGAAACATTTGAAAAGTTCAAAGAATTTCAGAGTGAAGTGGAAAATCATCATAACAAGAAAATAAAGTTTCTAATCTGATCGTGGAGGAGAATATTTGAGTTACGAGTTTGGTCTTCATTTGAAACAATGCGGAATAGTTTCACAACTCATGCCACCTGGAACACCACAGCGTAATGGTGTGTCCGAACGTCGTAACCGCACTTTATTAGATATGGTATGATATATGATGTCTCTTACTGATTTACCGCTATCGTTTTGGGTTATGCTTTAGAGACAACTGCATTCACGTTAAATAGGGCACCATCCAAATCCGTTGAGACAACACCTTATGAAATGTGGTTTGGCAAGAAACCCAAGTTGCCGTTTCTTAAAGTTTGGGACTGCGATGCTTATGTAAAAAAGTTTCAACCTGATAAGCTCGAACCCAAATCGTAGAAATGTGTCTTCATAGGATACCCAAAGGAGACTGTTGGGTACACCTTCTATCACAGATACGAAGGCAAGATATTCGTTGCTAAGAATGGATCCTTTCTAGAGAAGGAGTTTCTCTCGAAAGAAGTGAGTGGGAGGAAAGTAGAACTTGATGAGGTAATTGTACCTTCTGCCTTATTGGAAAGTAGTTCATCACAGAAATTAGTTCCAGTGATTCCTACACCAATTAGTGAGGAAGCTAATGATGATGATCATGAAACTTCTGATCAAGTTACTACCGAACCTTGTAGGTCAACCAGAGTAAGATCCGCACCAGAGTGGTATGGTAATACTATTCTGGAGGTCATGTTACTTGACCATGACAAACCTACGAACTATGAGGAAGCGATGATGAGCCCAGATTTCGCGGAATGGCTTGAGGCCATGAAATCTGAGATGGGATCCATGTATGAGAACAAAGTGTGGACTTTGGTTGACTTGCCCGATGATCGGCAAGCCATAGTGAATGAACGGATCTTCAAGAAGAAGACTGGAGCTGACGGTAATGTTACTGTCTACAAAGCTCGACTTGTTGCGAAAGGTTTTCGACAAGTTCAAGGAGTTGACTATGATGAGACCTTCTCACCCGTAGCGATGCTTAAGTCCGTCTGAATCATGTTAGCAATTGCCGCATTTTATGATTATGAAATTTGGAAAATGGATGTCAAAACTACATTCCTTAATGGATATCTTAAAGAAGAGTTGTATATGATGCAACCAGAAGGTTTTGTCGATCCAAAAGGTGCTACCAAAGTGTGTAAGCTCCAACGATCCATTTATGGACTGGTGCAAGCATCTCGGAGTTGGAATATACGCTTTGATAGTGTGATCAAAGCATATGGTTTTATACAGACTTTTGGAGAAGCCTGTATTTACAAGAAAGTGAGTGGGAGCTCTGTAGCATTTCTCATATTATATGTGGATGACATATTGTTGATTGGAAATGATACTGAATTTCTAAATAGCATAATAGGATACTTGAATAAGAATTTTTCAATGAAAGACCTCGGTGAAGCTGCTTATGTATTGGGCATCAAGATCTATAGAGATAGATCAAGACGCTTAATTGGACTTCAACAAAGCACATACCTTGATAAAGTTTTGAAGAAGTTCAAAATGGATCAACCAAAGAAAGGGTTCTTGCCTGTGTTACAAGGTGTGAAGTTGAGTCAGACTTAATGCCCGACCACTTTAGAAGATGGAGAGAAAATGAAAGTCATTCCCTATGCTTCGTCCATAGGTTCTATCATGTATGCAATGCTGTGTACCAGACCTGATGTGTGACTTGCTATTAGTTTAGCAGGGAGGTACCAAAGTAATCCAGGAGTGGATCACTGGACAGCGGTCAAGAATATCCTGAAATACCTGAAAAGGACTAAGGATATGTTTCTCATTTATGAAGGTGACAAAGAGCTCGTCGTAAACGATTACGTCGATGCAAGCTTTGACACTGACCTGGATGACTCTAAGTCACAAACCGGATACATATTTTTATTGAATGGTGGAGCTGTCAGTTGGTGTAGTTCTAAGCAAAGCATCATGATGGGATCTACGTGCGAAGCGGAATACATAGCTGCTTCGGAAGCAGCAAATGAAGGAGTCTGGATGAAGGAGTTCATATCCTAACTAGGTGTCATACCTAGTGCATTGAGTCCAATGAAAATCTTTTGTACAATACTGGTGTAATTGCCTTGGTAAAGGAATCCAGATTTCACAAGAGAACCAAGGACATCAAGAGACGCTTCAATTCCATCCGCGATCAAGTCAAGGACAGAGACATAGAGATTTTCAAGATACATACGGATCTGAATGTTGCAGACCCGTTGACTAAGCCTCTCTCATGGGAAAAACATGATCAGCACCAAGACTCCATGGGTGTTAGAATCATTACAATGTAATCTAGATTACTGACTCTAGTGCAAGTGGGAGACTGAAGGAAATATGCCCTAGAGGCAATAATAAAGTTGTTATTTATATTTCCTTATATCATGATAAATGTTTATTATTCATTCTAGAATTGTATTAACCAGAAACTTAGTACATGTGTGAATACATAGACTAACAGAGTGTCACTAGTATGCCTCTACTTGACTAGCTCGTTAATCAAAGATGGTTAAGTTTCCTAGCCATATACATGAGTTGTCATTTCATGAATGAGATCACATCATTAGAGAATGATGTGATTGACTTGACCCGTCCGTTAGCTTAGCACGATGATCGTTTAGTTTATTGCTATTGCTTTCTTCATAACTTATACATGTTCCTATGACTATGAGATTATGCAACTCCCGAATACCGGAGGAACACTTAGTGTGCTATCAAACGTCACAATGTAACTAGGTGATTATAAAGATGCTCTATAGGTGTCTTCGATGGCGTTTGTTGAGTTGGCATAGATCGAGATTAGGATTTGTCACTCCAATTGTCGGAGAGGTATCTGTGGGCCCTCTCGGTAATGCACATCACTGTAAGCCTTGCAAGCAATGTGACTAATGAGTTAGTTGCGGGATGTTGCATTATGGAACAAGTAAAGAGACTTGTCGGTAATGAGATTGAATTAGGTACGATGACACCGACGATCGGATCTCGGGCAAGTAACATACCGACGACAAAGGGAACAACGTATGTTGTTATGCGGTTTGACCGATAAATATCTTCATAGAATATGTAGGAACCAATATGAGCATCCAGGTTCCGCTATTGGTTATTGACCGGAGATGATTCTCGGTCATGTCTACCTAGTTCTCAAACACGTAGGGTCCACACGCTTAACATTTAATGACGATCGGTATTATGAGTTTATGTGATTTGATGTACTGAAGGTTGTTCGGAGTCCCAGATGTGATCAAGGATATGACGAGGAGTCTCGAAATGGTCGAGACATGAAGATTGATATATTGGAAGGTTATGTTTGGATACCGGAAAGGTTTCGGATTAGTTCGGGCATTTTCCGAAGTACCGGGAGGTTACCGGACCGCCCCCCCCCCAGGGGGGGGGGGCTTAATGGGCCTACATGGGCTTTAATGGAAGAGAGGAGGAAGTGGACAAGAGGTGGGGCGCGCCCCCCAAGCCAAATCTGAATTGGGAGGGGGGCCAACCCCCTTTCCTTTCTCTCCCTCTTGCCTTCCTTCCCCCTCCTAGTTGGACTAGGAAAGGGGGAAACCTACTCCTAGTAGGAGTAGGAATCCCCCCTTGGGGCGCGCCATAGGAGGCCGGCCGGCCCCCTCCTCCACTACTTTATATACGGGAGAGGGGGCACCCCATAGACACACAAGTTGATCTTAGCCGTGTGCGGTGCCCCCCTCCATAGATTTCCACCTCGATCATATTATCGTAATGCTTAGGCGAAGCCCTGCGTCGGTAACTTCATCATCACCGTCAACACGTCGTCGTGCCGACGAAACTCTCGCTCGGCCTCTGCTGGATCTAGAGTTTTAGGGACGTCATTGAGTTGAACATGTGCAGATCGCGGAGGTGCTGTGCGTTTGGTACTTGATCGGTTGGATCGCGAAGACGTCCGACTACATCAACCGCGTTACTTAATGCTTCCGCTTTTGGTCTACGAGGGTACGTGGACACAATCTCCCCTCTCATTGATATGCATCCCTAGATAGATCTTGTGTGATTGTAGGAAATTTTTTGAATACTGCGTTCCCCTACAATATTCATGCCCCAATCATGAGCTCTCAATAGAAATCATTATTCAAAATTTTTATGCTCAGCTTTCTCGTAATGATCAAACCATGCTTAATACTTCCTGTGTTGGTTCATTTATGAAAAAGACTATTGAATTCCAGTGGGATCTTTTGGAAAGAATTAAACGCAACTCTGAAGATTGAGAACTCGACGAAGGTAAAGAGTCAGGTATTAAAATTAAATATGATTGTGTTAAATCTTTTATGGATACCGATGCTTTTGAAAAGTTTAGCACTAAATATGGACTTGACTCTAAGATAGTTGCCTCCTTTTGTGAATCATTTGTTACTCATGTTGAAATCCCTAAGGAGAAGTGGTTTAAATATCACCCACCTATTAAAGAAGAAATTAAAAAACTAGTGCTAGTTAAAGAAGAAATTATACTTTATAATGTTGATCCAGTTGTCCCCTCTGCTTATATTAAGAAACCACCTTTCCCTGTTAGGATAAAGGAACATGCTAAAATTTCAGCTATGGTTAACAAAAGTTATATTAGAACACCTAAACCTGATGAACAAATTAAAGTTGAACCTAGTATTGCTATGGTTAAAGATCTCTTAGAAGAAGATATGTATGGGCATGTTATTTACTTCTGTGAAGAAGCTTCTAGAATTGCTAAACCTGACAAAAGAGATAAACATAGACCTATGGTTGGCATGCCTATTATTTCAGTTAAAATAGGAGATCACTGTTATCATGGTTTATGTGACATGGGTGCTAGTGTGAGTGCTATTCCTTACACTTTATATGAAGAAATTATGAAAGAATTATGGAAGACATATCACCTGTTGAGATAGAAGAAATAGATGTTACTATTAAACTTGCCAATAGAGACACCATATCACCAATTGGGATTATTATAGATGTTGAAGTCTTGTGTGAGAAAATTAAATACCCGACTGATTTTCTTGTTCTTGGTTCCCCACAAGATGACTTTTGTCCCATTATCTTTGGTAGACCTTTCTTGAACACAGTTAATGCTAAGATAGATTGCAAGAAACAAACTGTTGGTGTTAGCTTTGGTGATGAGTCTCATGAGTTTAATTTTTCCAAGTTTAGTAGAAATCATCGTGAAAAAGAATTGCCTAGTAAGGATGAATTAATTGGTCTTGCTTCTATTGCTGTTCCACCTACTGATCCTTTAGAACAATATTTGCTAGACCATGAAAATGATTTACATATGCATCAAAGAAATGAAATAGATAAAATTTTCTTTGAACAACGTCCTCTACTTAGACACAATTTGCCTATTGAAACTCTTGGAGGTCCGCCTCCACCTAAAGGTGATCCTGTGTTTGAATTGAAACAATTGCCAGACACTTTGAAATATGCTTATCTTGATGAAAAGAAAATATATCCTATTATTATTAGTGCTAACCTTTCAGAACATGAAGAAGAAAGATTATTGAAAGTTCTAAGGAAGCACCAAGCTGCTATTGGATATACTCTTGATGATTTAAAGGGCATTAGTCCCACTCTATGTCAGCACAAAATTAATATGGAACCTGATGCTAAACCCGTTGTTGATCACCAACGTCGATTAAATCCAAAGATGAAAGAAGTGGTAAGAACGGAAATATTAAAGCTTCTGGAAGCAGGTATAATCTATCCCATAGCTGATAGTAGATGGGTAAGTCATGTTCTTTGTGTCCCTAAGAAATGAGGTATAATTGTTGTTCCTAATGATAAGAATGAGCTTATTCCACAAAGAATTGTTACAGGCTATAGAATGATAATTGATTATAGAAAATTAAACAAAGCAACTACAACAGATCATTACCCTTTGCCTTTTATTGATCAAATGCCTGAAAGATTATCAAAGCACACACACTTTTGCTTCCTTGATGGATATTCTGGCTTTTCAAAAATACATGTTTCTCAACCTGATCAAGAAAAGACTAATTTTACCTGTCCATTTGAAACTTATGCTTATAGACGTATGTCTTTTGGTTTATGTAATGCACCTGCTAGCTTTCAAAGATGTATGACTGCTATATTATCTGATTTTTGTGAAAAGATTGTTGACGTTTTCATGGATGACTTTTCTGTTTATGGGAAGTCTTTTGATGATTGTTTAAGCAATCTTGAGCGAGTTTTGCAGAGATGTGAACAAAAAAAATCTTGTCTTGAATTGGGAGAAGTGCCACTTTATGGTTAATGAAGGCATTGTCTTGGGTCATAAAATTTCTGAAAGTGGTATTGAAGTAGACCAAGCTAAGGTTGATGCCATTGAGAAAATGCCATGTCCTAAGGATACCAACATATTCGTAGTTTCCTAGGTCATGCTGGTTTCTATAGGATATTTATCAAAGACTTTTCTAAAATTTCTATGCCTCTTACTAATCTTTTGCAAAAGGATATTCCTTTTGTTTTTGATGATGATTATCTTGAAGCCTTTGAAACACTCAAGAAAGCCTTAATATATGCACCTATTGTTCAACCACCTGATTGGAACTTGCCTTTTGAAATTATGTGTAATGCTAGTGATTATGCTGTTCTAGGACAAAGAGTTGATAAGAAACTTAATGTTATTCATTATGCTAGTAAGACTCTAGACAGTGCTCAAATAAATTATGCTACTACTGAAAAAGAATTCTTAGCAGTGGTGTTTGCTTGTGATAAATTTAGACCTTATATTGTTGATTCCAAAGTAATTGTTCACATAGACCATGCTGCTATTAAATATCTTATGGAAAAGAAAGATGCCAAACCTAGACTTATTCATTGGGTTCTCTTGTTATAGGAATTTGATTTGTACATCATTGATAGAAAACGAGCTGAGAACCCAGTAGTTGATAACATGTCTAGGCTTGAAAATGTGCTTGATGACCCACTACCTATTGATGATAGCTTTCCTAATGAACAGTTAGCTGCAATAAATGTTGCTAATAGTACTCCTTGGTATGCTGACTATGCTAATTATATTGTTGCTAAATATTTACCACCTAGCTTTACATATCAACAAAAGAAAAAATTCTTCTATGATTTAAGACATTACTTTTGGGATGACCCACATCTTTATAAAGAATGAGTAGATTGTATTATTAGACGTCATGTACCTGAGCATGAACAGGGACAAATCCTACAGAAATGTCACTCCGAAGCTTATGGAGGGCATCATGCTGGAGATAGAACTGCTCATAAGGTATTGCAATCTGGATTTTATTGGCCTACTCTCTTCAAGGATGCCCGTAAGTTTGTCTCTTCTTGTGATGAATGTCAAAGAATAGGTAATATCAGTAAGCGTCAAGAAATGCCTATGAATTATTCACCTGCTGTTGAACCATTTGATGTTTGGAGATTTGATTACATGGGACCTTTTCCTTCCTCTAATGGGTATACACATATTTTGGTTGGTTGTTGATTATGTTACTAAATGGGTAGAAGCCATTCCAACTAGTAGTGTTGATCACAACACCTCTATTAAAATGCTTAAGGAAGTTATTTTCCCAAGGTTTGGAGTCCCTAGGTATTTAATGACTGATGGTGGTTCACACTTTATTCATGGTGCTTTCCGTAAAATGCTTGCCAAGTATGATGTTAACCATAGAATTGCATCACCTTATCATCCTCAGTCTAGTGGTCAAGTTGAACTTAGCAATAGAGAAAATAAAATTAATATTGCAAAAGACTGTCAATAGGTCCAGGAAGAATTGGTCTAAGAAATTAGATGATGCACTTTGGGCTTACAGAACAAGTTATAAAAATCCTATGGGCATGTCTCCATATAAAATGGTTTATGGAAAAGCTTGTCATTTGCCTCTTGAGTTAGAATATAAAGCATATTGGGCAGTTAAAGAACTCAATTATGATTTCAATCTTGCTGGTGAAAAGAGGTTATTTGGTATTAGCTCTTTAGATGAGTGGAGACCCAAGCTTATGAAAGTGCACAGTTATTCAAAGAAAAAGTTAAAAGATGGCATGACAAAAGAATCCAAAAGCATGAGTTTAAAGTCGGAGAATATGTTCTTTTGTACAACTCCCATTTTAGTTTTTTTGCAGGAAAGCTCCTCTCAAAATGGGAAGGCCCATATGTCCTCGAGGAGGTTTGCCGGTCTGGAGACATCAAAATAAATAACTCCAAAGGTACTAACACGAAGGTTGTCAATGGGCAACAAATAAAGCATTATATCTCAGGTACGCCTATTAATGTTGAAAGTAGTACTATCCAAACCATGACACCGAAAGAACACATAAAAGAGTCCTTCCGAAACACTCCAGAAAGTAAACGGACTCCAAAAAATCCGCAAAAATATATTTTATCAGTTTTTGGAATATTTTAGAATTTTGGAAATAAAGAAACTCCCAGGAAGCGTTGTAACATCCCAAATTTTCAATTTGGAATGTTATACACTAGATCATATGCATATCATATTTTCTTGCATTTTGGTTGATCCTAGAAATTTCACGCAACTCAAGGACCCTCGGAGAGAGTTGGAGATTTCGTTATTTTCATATTTGAGAGTTTTATCGAATTTTGAAACATAGGATCATTTGATTTATTTATTTTATCTTCAATAAATTTTCCGGTGTCAAAATATGAGAGAGGGAATAATATGACTTTCCCAAATTTAGGAAAATGAAGATTTAATAAATAGATCAATTTTGTTGCCGGAGTTTTATTTGCATTTTATTTGGATAGGGAAAAATGCGCGTTTTCAAAAATTGCATTTTAGGTCCGGAGAAAAGTTCATTTTGTTCGGCTCATTTTTAGGAGTCGGGGAAAATTTACTTTAGATTTTTCGGAGTTCGTTTAGATCCCTTTTTGTTTTTTTTCTGCGCGAGGAAACTATTTTTAAAAAAAAAAAGTTGAGCAGCGCCTTGGGCCAAAGGCCCAAGCCAAGCCACCTACCGCCGCGCTCCCAGGCGCCAGGCGCCGAGCCAGGAGCCGGTCGGCCGCCGCCGCCTCTTGCTAGGACCGAATCCTTTTAGGATTCTAGGGCGCCCCCTTGTCCCCTTTTCCTTATTTCGTTTTCTTTAGTCCTACTCCGTTTATTTTCTAGATCTTTCCTACTCCTATTCTAATTCCTTGTCCTCTACCCCAAGTAAACCCCTCCCCTCCCCAATATAAATACCCAAGCACCCCCCCCCCTCTAAACACATCAAATCAAAGCTCTCCTCCACACCGCGCCCTGCGTCACCGCCGCCGCGCCGCATCACACCGCGCCCTGCGTCACCGCCGCCGCGCCGCCTCACCCGCGCCGCCACCCCACACCCGCGCCGCCGCCGCACCTTGCCCACGCCGCCGCCCTACGCCAACGCCGCCGGAGCCCCTCACCGGAGACCTCGCCAAGGTTGCCCCGCGCTACATCTATTCTTTTTCTCGGATCGTTTTCTTCTAATCGTTCCGATTCTTTTCTTCTCTAAACCGTTCCGGTTTTCTAGATCAGTTTTTCGATCGGTTTTTCTTCTCCGAAACCCTAGATCGGATTCGTTTTCTTCTCCGATTTAGTTGCCTTTGGACCGTTCGCCGGACCGTTCGTCCTAACGAACGTGATCACCGGATTCTTCTAGGTTAACGACGTCCATTCGTTTAACCGTTCTTCTTTTTCTTTTCGTCGGATTTATTCCGCGATCGCGATCTCAGATCCGATCTTCTTCCTAGTCTATCTTTTCGCTCGTTTAACGGAATCAGGTGATTCAAGCGCCTGGAGTTTCATCTCGAAACCGCCGTTCCGTCTAATCAACTTGAACAAGCTTTTGTTACACTAAAATTTTGTCCTAGTTTCAACTTGCTAGAACCGAGTTGTTTTCTTCCGCCGTTTGTTTTCCGTTTCTTTGTTCGGTTCGTTCTTTCTTTGCAACCGGAGTTCTTAAGTTGAACTACCTGGTTCGATCTCTTGTTCGAGTTTTACCTGTGCATTAGATGAGTACTTATTGTATGCTTGTTGTTTGTCTGCGATAGATTACCCGGATTGCGCCGCTTGTTACTTCGAAACCCTAGGACTCGCGGATCATCAGCAAGGCAAGTAACACTTTGATCATACCTTTTCTACAACCCATATTTTATTGCATTAGATCAATCCTCACACATTGCATGATTAGGATCTAATTAAATTGTGGGATGGGAAGTAGATGAGGTAGTACCTATTACCTGTATTATTATGAAACCTTTGGGAGTTACTTCTACGTTTACTTTTTATGCCATGCTATGCTAGTAGACGTGGATTGGGTGAGTGATATCCATGACAGATGTGAGATTGATAATTTTAATGGTTTATCTAAGGTGGCAACTTAAACACACATCTGGGTGGATTGAGGCACCTGATGTCTATCAGGACTTGCCTGTTTTTTTTGGACCGCCACCCAGGCTCAAAGGGATCATAAGATCTTTCATGCTAGAAACTTCCGTGTGCAGCCACATGCCATTATGGGCTCTGGCATAGTTGAGTAAGTTGTGCGAACTCTTACGGGGTGGACTAGCAGATGTAGGGGATGTAGGTGTACCGGTCTACCCCACATGTAAGGTGCTGGCGCTTCTGAAAGACTATGTCTCGGTCATCCGTTTCTCAAACACCATGTAGTGCGAGAAAACAAACGGAGGCGATCGAGTCATGTGGGGAAAAGTGCGCAAACCTCTGCAGAGTAACAAACTAATCATGATTAGCCGTGTCCCCGGTTATGGACAACTTGAGTATCTAGTACTTGAATATCATTGTGAATCTCAACATGTTACTTCTAATTAATGTTATTGGGTTTTAATTACTTTTAATTGGGATTGAGAATGCTGTCAACCATTCTCAATGTTTCACAACCACCATGATAGTAAATAAAATTTATTCCTTTGCAGTAGGGAAAAACTGGCTTTACGCAAAACTGTAACCATAGAGCTTTCCACCAGCCATATATGCATGTAGTATAGCTGTTTCATTCCATTACTCTCTATGTGTTACTTTGCCAGCATATTCCATGTGCTGACCCGTTTTCGGGCTGCAACGTTAATGTTGCAGACTTTTCAGACGATGATTGAGGTGCGTTTAGGTCGTGGTTCTATACTCAGTGATGCCGCTGGAGTTGATGGACCCATTTATCTTCCAAGTCTTCCGCTGTTATCGATATTATATGGCCTTCTGCCATATTTATTGTAATAAGTTCTTTTGAGCCATCGATGTAATAAGTGTGTGATTTCAACTCTGCTATAAAACCTCGATGTACTGTGTGGTGTCAGCATTACTGATCCAGGGATGACACCGTAGCACAGTAGACGTGATCCATTCGGGTCAGGTCGCTACAAGCGTCCCCTGGTTGTGCCCACCTAGGACACCTCACATACTCCGTTCTTCTCCCATATGGTTGTCCTCCAAGATAAAAAAATCTATATAGGCTTCCCGAACCTGTTGATCACCGTATCGCGGAGAAATCCTCTATTCTCTTTTCTTGTTGTTTTCTGCGTAGATATGAAAATATGTCTTCCCAAGACTCCGAAGGAGAGAGCTATGTTGCTGATCTTATCGCAAACCCCAAGTCCTATGGGGATGAGGGGCACTATAGCTGGACCTCCGAAGAAGAAGAAGATGAATCGGTTCCTCCCCGGTTCAAAAATGAAAGCATGGAGGCGTTGAAGGAAATATGCCCGACGATCGAATCTCACGCAAGGAACATACCGATGACAAAGGGAACAATGCATGTTGTTATGCGGTTTGACCGATAAAGATCTTCGTAGAATATGTAGGAACCAATATGAGCATCCAGGTTCCGCTATTGGTTATTGACCGGATACATGTCTTGGTCATGTCTACATAGTTCTCGAACCCGTAGGGTCCGCACGCTTAACGTTCGGTGATGATCGGTATTACGAGTTTATGTGTTTTGATGTACCAAAGGTAGTTCGGAGTCCCGGATTTGATCACGGACATGATGAGGAGTCTCGAAATGGTTGAGATGTAAAGATCGATATATTGGAAGCCTATGTTTGGACATCGGAATGGTTCCAGGTGAAAACGGGAGTATACGGGAGCACCCGGAGGTTACCGGAACCCCCCGGGAGGTATATGAGCCTTATTGGGCCTTAGTGGAAGATAGGGAAAAGAAGCAAAGGAGGGGGCGCCCCCCCGAGCCCAATCCGAATTGGGAGGGGGCCGGCCCCCCTTTCCTTCATTCTTCCTCGTCCTTCCTTCTCTCCTAGAACCAACAAAGGGAAGGGGGGAATCCTACTCCCGGTGGGAGTAGGAATCCCTTGGGGCGTGCCTAGAGAGGCCGGGCCCCTCCCCCTCCTCCACTCCTTTATATACGGGGAGTGGGCACCCCATGGACACAGAAGTTGATCATTGATCTTTAGCCGTGTGCGGTGCCCCCCTCCACCATAATCCACCTCGGTAATATCTTAGTGGTGCTTAGGCGAAGCCCTATTCCGATAGCAACATCATCACCATCATCACGCTGTCATGCTGACGAAGCTCTCCCTCGAAGCTCTACTGGATCGTGAGTTCGTGGGACGTCACCGAGCCGAATGTGTGCAGATCGCGGAGGTGCCATATCTTCGGTACTAGATCGTTCGATCATGAAGACGTACGACTACATCAACCACGTTGTCATAACGCTTCCGCTTACGGTCTACGAGGGTACATAGACGATACTCTCCCTGGAAGCGGAACTACCCCAAGTATTTGGCGGAGAAGAAGGATGGCAAAGTGAAAGGTATATTTGATATACATGTTATTGATGTGTACCTTACTAATGCTTGCAGTAGTGCCTGGGTATTTGATACTGGTTCTGTTGCTAACATTTGCAACTCGAAATAGGAGCTACGAATTAAGCGGAGATTGGCTAAGGACGAGGTGACGATGAGCGTGGGAAATGGTTCCAAAGTCGATATGATCGCCATCTGCACGCTACCTCTACATCTACCTTCGGATTAGTTTTAGACCTAAATAATTGTTATTTGGTGCCAGCGTTGAGCATGAACATTATATCTGGATCTTGTTTAATGTGATATGGTTATTCATTTAAATCCAAGAATAATGGTTGTTCTATTTATATGAGAAATATCTTTTATGGTCATGCACCCTTGATGAGTGGTCTATTTTTACTAAATCTTGATAGTAGTGATACACATGTTCATAGTATTGAAGCCAAAAGATCCAGAGTTGATAATGATAGTGCAACTTATTTATGGCACTGCCGTTTAGGTCATATTTGTTGGGGAACGTAGTAATTTCAAAAAAATTCATATGCACACGCAAGATCATGGTGATGCATAGCAACGAGAGGGGAAAGTGTGTCCGCGTACCCTCATAGACCGAAAGCGGATGCGTTAGCACAACACGGTTGATGTAGTCGTACGTCTTCACGATCCGATCGATCAAGTACCGAACGCATGGTACCTCCAAGTTCTGCACACGTTCAACTCGATGACGTCCCTCGAACTCCGATCCAGCCAAGCTTTGAGGGAGTGTTCCGTCAGCACGACGGCGTGGTGATGATATTGATGTTCTACCGTCGCAGGGCTTCGCCTAAGCACCCCTACAATAATATCGTGGTGGACTATGGTGGAGAGGGGCACCGCACACTGCTAAAAGATTCAAGAGATCAATTGGTGTGTCTATGGGGTGCCCCTCTCCTCCATATATAAAGGAGGGGAGGAGAGGGCCGGCCAAGGGGAGGAGGCGCGCCCGATGGGATTAGGACTCCTCCTTTTCCTATTTGGAGAGGGAGAGGGAAGGAAGAGGAAGGAGGGGGGAAGGAAAGGGGGGCCGCCCCCCCTCCCAATTCGGATTGGGCTTGGGGGGCGCCCCCTCCCTTTCTCCTTTCCCCTCCTTTCTACTAAAGCCCGTTAAGGCCCATATACCTCCCGGGAGGTCCCGATAACCTCCCGGTGCTCCGGTATTATCCCGATCTCACCCAAAACCATTCCGGTATCCAAATATAGTCGTCCAACATATCGACCTTTATGTCTCGAACATTTCGAGACTCCTCATCATGTCCATGATCACATCCGGGACTCCGAACTACCTTCAGTACATCAAAAACCATAAACTCATAATATAACTGTCATCGAACTTTAAGCGTGCGGACCCTACGGGTTCGAGAACTATGCAGACATGATCGAGACACATCTCCGGTCGATAACCAATAGCGGAACCTGAATGCTCATATTGGCTCCTACATATTCTACGAAGATCTTTATCGGTCAAACCGCATAACAACATACGTTGTTACTTTTGTCATCGGTATGTTACATGCCTGAGATTCGATCGTCGGTATCTCAATACCTAGTTCAATCTCGTTACCGGCAAGTCTCTTTACTCATTCTGTAACACATCATCCCGCAACTAAATTATTAGTTGCAATGCTTGCAAGGCTTAAGTGATGTATATTACCGAGTGGGCCCAGAGATACCTCTCCGACAATCGGAGTAACAAATCCTAATCTCGAAATATGCCAACCCAACAAGTACCTTCGGAGACACCTGTAGAGCACCTTTATAATCACCCAGTTACGTTGTGACGTTTGGTAGCACACAAAGTGTTCCTCCGGTAAACGGGAGTTGCATAATCTCATAGTCGTAGGAACATGTATAAGTCATGAAGAAAGCAATAGCAACAAACTAAACGATCAAGTGCTAAGCTAACGGAATGGGTCAAGTCAATCACATTATTCTCCTAATGATGTGATCCCGTTAATCAAATGACAACTCTTTGTCTATGGCTAGGAAACATAACCATCTTTAATCAATGAGCTAGTCAAGTAGAGGCATACTAGTGACACTCTGTTTGTCTATGTATTCACACATGTATCTTGTTTCCGGTTAATACAATTCTAGCATGAATAATAAACATTTATCATGATATAAGGAAATAAATAATAACTTTATTATTGCCTCTAGGGCATATTCCCTTCAGTCTCCCACTTGCACTAGAGTCAATAATCTAGATTACATAGTAATGATTCTAACACACATGGAGCCTTGGTGTTGATCATGTTTTACTCGTGGAATAGGCTTAGTCAACGGGTCTGCAACATTCAGATCCGTATGTATCTTGCAAATCTCTATGTCTCCCACCTGGACTTGATACCGGATGGAGTTGAAGCGTCTCTTGATGTGCTTGGTTCTCTTGTGAAATCTAGATTCCTTTGCCAAAGCAATTACACCAGTATTGTCACAAAATATTTTCATTGGACCCGATGCACTAGGTATGACACCTAGATCGGATATGAACTCCTTCATTTGCTGCTTCCGAAGCGGCTATGTACTCTGCTTCACATGTAGATCCCGCTACGACGCTTTGTTTAGAACTGGACCAACTGACAGCTCCACCGTTTATTAAAAACACGTATCCAGTTTGCGATTTAGAATCGTCCGGATCAGTGTCAAAGCTTGCATCGACGTAACCATTTACGACGAGCTCTTTGTCACCTCCATAAACGAGAAACATATCCTTCGTACTTTTTAGGTATTTCAGGATGTTCTTGACCGCTGTCCAATGATCCACTCCTGGACTACTTTGGTACCTCCCTGCTAAACTAATAGCAAGGCACACATCAGGTCTGGTACACAGCATTGCATACATGATAGAGCCTATTGTTGAAGCATAGGGGACATCTTTCATTTTCTCTCTATCTTCTGAAGTGCTCGGGCATTGAGTCTTACTCAACTTCACACCTTGTAACACAGGCAAGAACCCTTTCTTTGGTTGATGCATTTTGAACTTCTTCAAAACTTTGTCAAGGTATGTGCTTTGTGAAAGTCCAATTAAGCGTCTCGATCTATCTCTATAGATCTTGATGCCCAATATATAAGCAGCTTCACCGAGGTCTTTCATTGAAAAACTCTTATTAAAATATCCTTTTATGCTATCCAGAAATTCTATATCATTTCCAATCAACAATATGTCATCCACATATAATATCAGAAATGCTATAGAGCTCCCACTCACTTTCTTGTAAATACAGACTTCTCCAAAAGTCTGTATAAAACCATATGCTTTGATCACACTATCAAAACGTTTATTCCAACTCCGAGAGGCTTGCACCAGTCCATAAATGGGTCGCTGGAGCTTGCACACTTTGTTAGCTCCCTTTGGATCGACAAAACCTTCCGGTTGCATCATATACAACTCTTCTTCAGAAATCCATTCAGGAATGCAGTTTTGACATCCATTTGCCAAATTTTATAATCGTAAAATGCGGCAATTGCTAACATGATTCGGACAGGATTAAGCATCGCTACGGGTGAGAAGGTCTCATCGTAGTCAATCCCTTGAACTTGTCGAAAACCTTTTGCAACAAGTCGAGCTTTATAGACAGTAACATTACCATCAGCGTCAGTCTTCTTCTTGAAGATCCATTTATTTCCGATGGCTTGCCGATCATCGGGCAAGTCAACCAAAGTCCACACTTTGTTCTCATACATGGATCCCATCTCAGATTTCATGGCTTCAAGCCATTTTGCGGAATCTGGGCTCACCATCGCTTCTTCATAGTTCGTAGGTTCGTCATGGTCTAGCAACATAACCTCCAGAATAGGATTACCGTACCACTCTGGTGCGGATCTTACTCTGGTTGACCTACGAGGTTCAGTAACAACTTGATCTGAAGTTTCATGATCATCATCATTAACTTCCTCACTGATTGGTGTAGACGTCACACGAACCGGTTTCTGTGATGAACTACTTTCCAATAAGGCAGCAGGTACAGTTACCTCATCAAGTTCTACTTTCCTCCCACTCACTTCTTTCATGAGAAACTCCTTCTCTAGAAAGGATCCATTCTTAGCAATGAATGTCTTGCCCTCGGATCTGTGATAGAAGGTGTACCCAACAGTTTCCTATGGGTATCCTATGAAGACACATTTCTCCGATTTGGGTTCGAGCTTATCAGGTTGAAGCTTTTTCACATAAGCATCGCATCCCCAAACTTTAAGAAACGACAACTTTGGTTTCTTGCCAAACCATAGTTCATAAGGTGTCGTCTCAACGGATTTTTGATGGTGCCCTATTTAACATGAATGCGGCCGTCTCTAAAGCATAACCCCAAAATGATAGCGGTAAATCAGTAAGAGACATCATAGATCGCACCATATCTAGTAAAGTACGATTAGGACGTTCGGACACACCATTACGCTGTGGTGTTCCGGGTGGCGTGAGTTGTGAAACTATTCCGCATTGTTTCAAATGTAGACCAAACTCGTAACTCAAATATTCTCCTCCACGATCAGATTGTAGAAACTTTATTTTCTTGTTACGATGATTTTCAACATCACTCTGAAATTCATTGAACTTTTCAAATGTTTCAGACTTATGTTTCATTAAGTAGATATACCCATATCTGCTTAAATCATCTGTGAAGGTGAGAAAATAACAATACCCGCCGCGAGCCTCAACATTCATTGGACCACATATATCAGTATGTATGATCTCCAACAAATCAGTTGCTCGCTCCATAGTTCCGGAGAACGGCATTTTAGTCATCTTGCCCATGAGGCATGGTTCGTAAGTACCAAGTGATTCATAATCAAGTGATTCCAAAAGTCCATCAGTATGGAGTTTCTTCATGCGCTTTATACCAATATGACCTAAACGGCAGTGCCACAAATAAGTTGCACTATCATTATCAACTCTGCATCTTTTGGCTTCAACATTATGAATATGTGTATCACTACTATCGAGATTCATTAAAAATAGACCACTCTTCGAGGGTGCATGACCATAAAAGGTATTACTCATATAAATAGAACAATCATTATTCTCAGATTTAAATGAATAACCGTCTCGCATTAAACAAGATCCAGATATAATGTTCATGCTCAACGCTGGCACCAAATAACAATTATTTAGGTCTAAAACTAATCCCGAAGGTAGATGTAGAGGTAGTGTGCCGATGGCGATCACATCAACTTTGGAACCATTTCCCACACGCATTGTCACCTTGTCCTTAACCAGTGTTCGCTTAATCCGTGGTCCCTGTTTCGAGTTGCAAATATTAGCAACAGAACCAGTATCAAATACCCAGGTGCTACTGCGAGCATTAGTAAGGTACACATCAATAACATGTATATCACATATACCTTTGTTCACCTTGCCATCCTTCTTATCCGCCAAATACTTGGGGCAGTTCCGCTTCTAGTGACCAGTCTGTTTGCAGTAGAAGCACTCAGTCTCAGGCTTAGGTCCAGACTTAGGTTTCTTTTCCTGAACAGCAACTTGTCTGCTGTTCTTCTTGAAGTTCCCCTTCTTCTTCCCTTTGCCCATTTTCTTAAAACTGGCGGTCTTATTGACCATCAACACTTGATGCTCCTTTTTGATTTCTACCTCCGTAGCCTTTAGCACTGCAAAGAGCTTGGGAATTGTCTTAGTCATCCCTTGCATATTATAGTTCATCACGAAGCTCTTGTAGCTTGGTGGCAGTGATTGAAGAACTCCGTCAATGACACTATCAACAGGAAGATTAACTCCCAGTTGAGTCAAGTGATTATGATACCCAAAAATTTTGAGTATATGCTCACTGAAAGAACTATTCTCCTCCATCTTGCAGCTATAGAACTTATTGGAGACTTCATATCTCTCAATCCGGGCATTTGCTTGAAATATTAACTTCAACTCCTGGAACATCTCATATGCTCGATGACGTTCAAAATGTCATTGAAGTCCCGGTTCTAAGCCGTAAAGCATGGCATACTGAACTATCGAGTAGTCATCAGCTTTGCTTTGCTAGGTGTTCATAACATCTGATGTTGCTCCTGCAGTAGGTTTGGCACTTAGCAGTGCTTCCAGGATGTAATTCTTCTATGCAACAATGAGGATAATCCTCAAGTTACGGACCTAGTCCGTGTAATTGCTACCATCATCTTTCAACTTTGCTTTCTCAAGGAACGCATTAAAATTCAACGGAACAACAGCACGAGCCATCTATCTACAACAAACATAGACATGCAAAATACTATCAGGTACTAATTTCATGATAAATGTAAGTTCAATTAATCATATTACTTAAGAACTCCCACTTAGATAGACATCCCTCTAATCATCTAAGTGATCACGTGATCCAAATCAACTAAACCATAACCGATCATCACGTGAAATGGAGTAGTTTTCAATGGTGAACATCACTATGTTGATCATATCTAATATATGATTCAAGCTCGACCTTTCGGTCTCAGTGTTCCGAGGCCATATCTGCATATGCTAGGCTCGTCAAGTTTAACCTGAGTATTTCGCGTGTGCAAAACTGGCTTGCACCCGTTGTAGATGGACGTAATCACACCCGATCATCATGTGGTGTCTGGGCACGACGAACTTTGGCAACGGTGCATACTCAGGGAGAACACTTTTATCTTGAAATTTAGTGAGAGATCATCTTATAATGCTACCGTCAAACAAAGCAAAATAAGATGCATAAAATATAAACATCACATGCAATCAATATAAGTGATATGATATGGCCATCATCATCTTGTGCTTGTGATCTCCATCTCCGAAGCACCGTCATGATCACTGTCGGTGTCGAAATCGGCGGATCTCAGGTAGGGGGTCCAAAACTGTGCGTCTAAGGCGCATGGTAACAGGAGGCAGGGGACACGATGTTTTACCCAGGTTCGGGCCCTCTTGATGGAGGTAAAACCCTACGTCCTGCTTGATTATTCTTGATAATATGAGTAGTACAAGAGTTGATCTACCACGAGATCGGAGAGGCTAAACCCTAGAAGCTAGCCTATGGTATGATTGTATGTTGTCCTACGGACTAAAACCCTCCGGTTTATATAGACACCAGAGGGGGCTAGGGTTACACAAGGTCGGTTACAAAGGAGGAGATATACATATCCGTATTGCCTAGCTTGCCTTCCGCGCCAAGTAGAGTCCCATCCGGACACGAGACGAAGTCTTCAATGTTGTATCTTCATAGTCCAACAGTCCGACCAAAGGATATAATCCGGTTGTCCGGATACCCCCTAATCCAGGACTCCCTCAGTAGCCCCCAAACCAGGCTTCAATGACGATGAGTCCGACGCGCAGTATTGTCTTCGGCATTGCAAGGCGGGTTCTTCTCCAAATTTCAAATGTTTATTAGGCAGTGTCCATCCCCATAAATGTTGGACCTCTTGGCTTCTGCGCCCAATAAGGGCTATCTTCCACGCGTCGAATGAATACGAGGAGCCAGGGTGTTTTTACATTCGCCCCCTAGCCAGATAAATAAATTGTCTATTAAAGGGATGGGGATTCTTAGATCCAATCCATACCATCCTCCCCCAGCGAGAATCCATCGGAGCGTGCTTCGGAAAAATCCATTCCAGCATGGCCGACCTCCGCAGCTCCTCCTCCCGCCCCTGTAGCCCTAAGCCCGGTGATTGGGAGAGGTGTTCTATCCCACACAGTCGATTAGTCGAACTACAGACTAAGGGATTTCTCCCTCCAGCGTATATGGTTCCCGTCTGAGCCGGGCTCGCCACCTACAATGGCGGGGAGCAAGCGGAGGGCTTCCCCAGCCCCTCCACGGGGAGCGGGTATGCCTTGTTCCTTACTTATTAAGGGGACTTGGATTTCCAATTCATCCGTTCCTCCGCGGGCTCCTGGAGTTTTACGGCCTCCAACTGCATAATTTTACCCCGGCCTCCATATTACACATCGCCGGCTATGTTGCCCTCTGCGAGTTATTCCTGGGCTGCGAGGCTCATTTCGAGCTGTGGAAAAGGTTATTTTGCCTCGTCCCCCGCACACAGGAGGGGTCACTTTATCAAGTGGGCGGAGCCGAAATATGGCGCATCGCCAAAACCGGATACCTATCCGGTACTCCGAAGAAGACGTCCGAGGACTGGCCTTCGGAATGGTTTTATATGGAGGACGACCCCCTTCCGGACCCTATTCGGCGGGGTCTACCTGAGTTCAACAATGCTCCTCTGAAGAAATGCCGAAGCTGGCGCCCTCGGATCCCGCAGGAGGAAGACAACAGAGAAGTCCTTTACCTGATGAACCGAATCAAAGCATTGGCTCAATCAGGATTGACAATAATTGAGGTTATGTCAATATGCATAATGCGGGGAGTACAGCCACTTCAATATCGAGGGCACCCCTTGTGGTGTTTTAACGGGGAAGACGATGCCACCCGTTCGGACGCAAGGGTCCGGACAACGCTACTGCTTTAGCAAAAATCATGTCTGAGCTGTTCAAGGGAGAGGAAGAGGAGTTCATCTGCATGAAACCACGGGATGGATTCTCCATGTACAACCCTCCAAGCTGGGTGAGTTATATCTCCTTACTTCCATTCTTCCCGCATTCTTTGTTGCAGGTACTCACCCTGCCATTTTACGGCAGGAACTGCGAAAAGCCATAAAGGAGGTCAACAGTCCATCCCCACAACCAGAGGACCCCGACCGGGCCCTCGGTCCCGGACTCGAAGAAGATCCGGACATATTCGTGGAGCTGATAGACCGACAGTTCTATCAATTGAGTTGTGATGACGCCATGGTGGCCATTACGGCCGACTATCCCAGACTGCTCCCTGCGTCGCTTGTAAGAAAAACCAAAATCGCAACTCCGAAAACTAGGATCCCCTTTTAGATACTTCACCTACCATATACATATGGTGTTTTACAGGGAAGGCATTCGGGACACCGTGCCGAACCCGCAGCAACTCGTCAACAAGAGGGCGGGCCAAAAAGGAAGGCGGTCCGGACGGAGACGCCGGCGCAGAGGTATGACAAAAACCCCGCTCCGTGGTTGTCGTCTTTCTCAAAATGTAATGACGTCCATGTTTCTTTAACATAAAAAACGCTCGCCGGAATATGTCCGGTGAGGTTGCCGATCATGCTTCCACCAGTCGGGCTCCGGGGCCGGACATAGAGGCGGAAGCCGACATGGGGCGGATGCCGGATACTCCCCCTACAGAGGATGCGGATAGACTATCCGCTACAAATTCAGAAGTGGAGAGCGCCATGAATCATAGGCGTCGCCGGGCCATACTCTGTGACGCTTGCTTCTCACTAGAGGCGTTTGATGCCTTCAATTCTGGAGACGTGTACCTCCATGCTGCTCAAAATGGTCTAGCCAGAGCCATGGACAAGTATGTAAGGGATGTACGGGTAAGCAAATCTGACGATTATATGTATCAGTAGCCCCTGAGACATGAAACAGTTAGCAGAACTAATTTAAGGATCATCTATTGTGCAGGTTCTCACAGAGAAGAATACTCGACTGTCACAGGAGCTGGAGGAATGCAAGACCCAACTTTGGACCACCGTTGCCGCATTGAAGGAACCTAAAAAGTCCCCAGCTGGTAACATTTGTTTCAAAGAATTATAGGTACCATATAGCGTGCGGCGTGGCTGCAGATCTAACAATAGATATTGTAGATGAATCCAGAGAGAATCCAGAGGACCAGCATGTCGTACGACAGCTAAAGGCTGGTGAACACGTGCTGACTGAGGTCAGGCGAGAGAAAAACAATCTCCAAGACGCCAATACCAAGCTGAGCGTGGAACTGAAACATGTTCGAGCCTAGCTTGCGGACTCCGAGAAGGAGAATAAGCGGCTTCGACGCGGCATTTTCAGTAAGTGCTTGAACGAACCATTAAAAAGGGTGTGGCGGAGAATCCGGCTAACAGAGTTATGTTTGCAGGTATGCTAACGGGTCGTCCCGCGGAGGAGATGCCCGGGTCTGCGGGTGATCTTCTATCCGAGCTCTCACAACTGCACGAACAAGTTCGGCAGGTGATGCAAGGTATTGCCAAGGCCTTGTGGCCATCCGTCTCCCTGCCAGAAGGCATTGGAGAGCTTGCAGAGAAGCTCAAGGGATCACGGCGGCGCTTCCGACTATGGAAGATATCAGCCTGCCATCAAGGTGCCAGGAAAGCCTGGGCCATGGTGAAGACGCGGTATACCAAGACTGACCCAAACCACATGGCCGAGGTCAGACCTGTGGGGCCCGATGGGAAAGAGATCCCCGTTAGCTTAGTGTATGGGCAAGTAGAATTAGCCGCAAAGTATTCCCAAAAGGATTGTAGGCTAGATAGCATGTTGGATGGTATAGAAGAGGAATTTAGTCAGTCTACATGACTATGTAATTAAAGTGACATGTATAATGCCTTCTAGCCGGATTGTAAATCATCTGTCATGGCGGACCTTTTCGCTTCAACCTCGGGACCCGATAGTCCGGAGTGTGTCCGAATACCCGCTCAGTTATATAAGAACCGGGGTATGCGTGGAGACCAGGCATAGGGGTCATTAGTGCTTGAACAGACAAGTACCCAACTAGTTATGTTATATTACATGGGTAGTAAGAAACATCTTCCAGGGAGAATAGTTCCATTAGGGGTTCCTTTCCCTGGGTACGCATGCCCTAAAGTGCATGTCCGGACTGCGATAGGAAATGCAGGCAAAAACATCTGGGGGCACATATGGAAAATAAATAAGAATCATCTTTTGTTCACCGACCGAATATTCCCTTAAGAACGCTAGCTTTCGGCTTCACCCACTCTGAGGTACACATCCGGCTGATCCGGCAGTAACAATCGCAGAGGTGCTCCCCTTATGCCCTAGCCGAATTAACGGGAACGTAGGGCATAAATACAAGAGCCAGGCAACCCAGCTTGGCCAAAACTTAAGTCATATCGATGCATATAATGGCGAAGAAAAGGTACATGCGGAAGAATAACACATGTGTGGGGCATGAAGCCCGGATAGATAATTAAGCTTCTGTGTAAGAAGCCCCCAGGTATAATGAGCGCGGTTAGCGCGTCTATAGTGTGCAAGCGAGGCACAAGTTGGCCCTTGAAGGCTTTGAGAAAGAATAAAAAGAAAGAAAGAGAAAAGGACAGATAATGTATATGCAAAAAATGGACAGAGGAAGGAGACGAACATAGAGTCCGGCGCTAGGCGTAGAATCTTCGGAGCCTGGCGGCGTTCCATGGGTTCAGCTCAAGTCGATTATTCGATGCATCCCGCAGACGGTACGCTCCACCGGTCAGAACTTGGTTAATAATGAAGGGACCTTCCAATTTGGGCTCGAGCTTGGTCTTTTTCTTCTCCGGCAGGCGTAGGACTAACTCGCCAACGTTATAAGTTTTGGCCCGTACTTCTCTGCTTTGGTATCTGCGAGCCTGTTGCTGATAGAATGCGGAACGGGCTTTTTCCACGTCGCGCTCCTCCTCCAGGGTGTCCAGACTGTCCTGCCGATCGAGCTCGGCTTCTCTTTCTTCGTACATGCGCACTCGAGGTGAGTCATGAATTATGTCGTAGGGCAGAACTGCCTCTGCGCCGTACACCATAAAGAAGGGTGTATATCCGGTAGTACGATTCGGCGTGGTCCGCAGCCCCCAGAGTACGGAGTCGAGCTCCTCTACCCAGTGCATGTTAGACTCCTTTAAGGACCGTACTAATCTGGGTTTAATGCCGCTCATGATAAGACCATTTGCTCGCTCGACTTGGCCGTTGGTTTGTGGGTGATAGACGGAAGCATAATCGAGCTTGATGCCCATGTTGCTGCACCAGAGTTTTACCTCGTCGGCCGTGAAGTTCGTGTCGTTGTTAGTGATGATGCTGTGGGGGACGCCATAACGGTGTACAACCCCGGATATGAAGTCTATCACCGGTCCAGATTTAGCTGTTTTAATAGGTTTGGCTTCTATCCATTTGGTGAATTTATCCACCATGACCAGTAAGTATTTTTTTCTTATGGGTTCCCCCTTTAAGGGGTCCAACCATGTCAAGCCCCCAGACCGCGAAAGGCCAGGTAATGGGGATTGTTTGGAGGGTGGTGGGTGGCATATGGCTTTGGTTTGCAAAAAGCTGGCAACCGATGGAGCGTTGGACCAAGTCCTGTGCGTCTGCCCGGGCCCTCGGCCAATAAAAACATGTACGGAAGGCCTTGCTTACAAGGGCCCGGGCTGCGGCGTGGTGGCCGCCGAGTTCGGCGTGAATTTCTGCCAAAAGCTTCCGCCCTTCCTCTTCGGAGATGCACCTTTGAAGGACTCCGGTAGTGCTTTTTTTATACATCTCTCCCTCGTGGACCCTGTAGGCTTTAGATCGCCGCACTATGCAGCGTGCCTCATTTTGGTCCTCGGGAAGTTCCTGCCTAGTTAGATAGGCCAGGAATGGTTCTATCCACAGGGCAATGGTGGCCATTATTACATGGGTTGAATGTGTTATTTCGGTGGCAGAGCCTCCGATTATGTCAGAGTGTTCGGTATCGGGCATTTTGGCCGGGTCCGGACTATTGTTACCGGTGTCCCCTTCCCATACCACGGATGGCTTAAACAACCTCTCCAAAAAGATGTTGGGGGGGACCGCATCGCGTTTTGCGCCGATGCGGGCGAGGATATCCGCCGCCTGATTGTTTTCCCGAGCCACATGGTGAAATTCGAGCCCCTCGAACCAAGCTAACATCTTTAGGACGGTGTTTCGATAGGCTGCCATCTTCAGATCCTTGGCATCCAAGTCTCCATTTATTTGGGATATTGCGAGGTTCGAATGCCCACGCACCTCCAGGTGTTGAATGCCCATGGAAACTGCCATCCGAAGACCATGTAACAGGGCTTCGTATTCGGCTGCGTTGTTGGAGTCTGTATACAGTATCTGCAGTATATTGAACTATATCTCCGGTTGGGGACGTCAGGACGACGCCAGCCCCCGGACCAGCCAGCATTTTGGAGCCGTCGAAGTGCATGATCCAATTGGAGTATGCGTCGTACTCTTTAGGGAGTTCGGCTTCCGTCCATTCGGTGACAAAGTCGGCCAATACTTGCGATTTAATGGCTCACTGAGGTTTGTATGTTATGTCGAACGGGAGGAGCTCAATGGCCCATTTGGCAATCCGGCCTATGGCGTCGTGGTTATTTATAATGTCATTAAGTGGCACTTCCGAGGCTACTGTAATCGAACACTCTTGAAAGTAGTGTCGTAGCTTTCGGGATGCCATGAATACCGCATAGGCTATCTTTTGATAATGTGGGTACTGTGATTTGCATGGAGTGAGGACAGTGGATACATAATATACTGGCTTTTGAAGAGGGAATTTATGTCCGTCCGCTTCTCATTCGACGACGAGCACTGCGCTTACGACCTGATGAGTTGCCGCAATGTATAACAGCATTGGTTCGCCAATGTTTGGTGCGGCCAGGATTGGGTTGGTTGCCAGTATGGCTTTTATTTCTTCCAATCCGGCTGTGGCAGCGTCCGTCCACTCGAAGTGTTCGGTGCGCCGAAGGAGGTGATAAAGGGGTAATGCCTTTTCTCCTAAGCGGGAGATAAAGCGGCTTAGAGCCGCCACACATCCAGTTAATTTCTGGATTTGTTTGAGGTCTGTTGGGGTAGCCAACTATGACAAAGCTCGGATTTTGGCCAGATTAGCTTCAATTCCTCTACTAGAGACAATGAAGCCTAGGAGCTTTCCGGCTGGTACGCCGAAAATGCATTTTTCCGGATTGAGCTTGATGTCGTATGTCTGGAGGTTGTCGAATGTGAGCCTCAAGTCGTCTATTAGAGAGTCGACGTGTTTGGTTTTGACGACCACATCATCTACGTATGCCTCTACTGTTTTGCCGATCTGTTTCTCCAGACATGTCTGAATCATGCGCTGATATGTTGCACCGGCGTTTTTGAGCCAAAAGGCATTGTGTTGAAACAGAAGGGGCCGTATAGTGTGATAAATGTCGTTGCGGCTTGGTCGGACTCCGCCATCTTGATTTGGTGGTAGCCAGAGTATGCATCGAGGAAACAAAATGACTCGTGTCCTGCGGTAGCATCGATAATTTGATCAATGTCGGGGAGGGGGAAGGGATCCTTTGGGCAAGCCTTGTTGAGGTCCTTGAAATCGACACATAGGCGCCAGGATTTGTCCTTCTTTGGTACCATCACCAGGTTTGCTAGCCAGTCCAGATGTTTTATTTCTCTAATGAATCCGGCCTCCAATAACTTGGCTAGTTCCTCTCCCATAGCTTGTCTCTTAGGTTCGGAGAAACGCTGAAGAGCCTGCTTACCGGCTTGAATCCTTTAGGATATTGAGGCTGTGCTCGGCCAGCCTGCGCGGGATTCCTGGCATGTCTGAGGGGTGCCAGTCGAATATGTCCCAATTCTCGCACAGGAACTCTCATAGTGCGGCGTCCACGGCGGGGTTTAACTGTGCCCCGATGGAGGCTGTTTTTGTAGGGTCCGATGGGTGGACTTGGAATTTGACGATTTCATCCGCTGGTTTAAAAGAGGTGGACTTGGATCTCTTGTCAAGTATCACGTCGTCCCTGTCCACTGTGGAGCGTAGCGCAGTTAATTCCTCGGCCGAAAGGGCTTCAGATAATGCCTCGAGGGCCAATGCGGCTATTTTGTTTTCGGCGCGGAGTGCTGTGTCCGGATCACTAGCGAGAGTGATGATTCTGTTGGGCTCGGGCATTTTGAACTTCATGTACCCATAATGGGGTATGGCTTGGAATATCACGAACGTCTCCCGTCCTAAAAGGGTGTGGTATCCACTGCTGAACGGGGCCACTTGGAATGTAATTTCTTCGAACCTATAGTTCTCCGGCGTGCCGAATACCACATCTAGTGTGATTTTCCCAGCACAGCGTGCTTCCCGACTGGGGATGATTCCTCTGAAGGTTGTGCTGCTTTGCTCAATGTGGTTCCGGTCTATTTCCATTTTTTGAAGAGTTTCCTCATAGATGAGGTTTAATCCACTACAGTCATCCATGAGTACTTTGGTGAGTCGAAAGCCGTCCACAAATGGACTGAGGACCAGTGCAGCTGGTGCTCGGGCTGTTCGGAATTTAGGTTCGTCACTGGCATTGAAGGTAATAGCCGTGTCACTCCATGGATTCATTGCTGCTACGTGGCAGATTTCGGCGAGGCCGCGGAGTGTTCGCTTGTGCCTATTATTTGATGTGAAGGTTTCAAAGACTGTTAATACCGTATTGTTATCCACGGGATGGTGCTCTGTGGCATTTGGGATGAGAAGATCCTCACCACTTTTGGCCACCTACCGGAGTATCCAACATGCTCTAAGGCTGTGTGTTGGTATGGTATCCGATGTACTATGGATTTTGCAGGGGCCGTTGAGCCATCCCTCCAATACGGTTCCATGCCCTGTAGAGGGTTTTTGTTTCTTCATAACTAACTCGGGTGTCTTATGATAGTGCACCCTTTAATTTCGGACCGGGTGTATATTCCGAGCCGGATTATCCCAAAATTTCGTTTCGGTTTTCCAGGCGCTTTCCATCGCACAGTACTTTCATACTATCGACGCTAAGTCAGCAAAGCGTGATATGTCACGGCGACATAAGGCGTTAAGGATTCCCTTGTCCATGCAATTATTGCAGAAAAATGAGGTTGCGTCTTCCTCGCGACAATCCTTAACCTTGTTCATCACGAGGAGGAATCAGGCCCAATAATGATGTACTGTTTCATGGGGCTCTTGCCTGATGTGGGAAAGATCGTTTATGTCTGGGTGGGTAGGTGGATTTGAGTCCGAACCCCTACCCGATCTAAGACCCAGGGGCCGAGGAGTTTCCAATCTTGGAAGCTCGGATTCCGGAGTGTTGCCCGATAAGTCTGGCCCGCTGCCTGACTCTAGGTTCAGGGCTTGGGTGATGTCCTCCCGTAAACGGGTATCCGGCTCGGAGAGCTCAGGAATCCGGACATAGCTAGTCCTCAAGATAGAGGAAGAATCGCCGCATTGTTCCTCCACCACCGCAATATGATGGGTGACCGGTGGAGAAATAATCTCCCTTTGATCGGGTTTAAGCCCAATCCGATCATAGTCTGTAGTGACTCCCAAGGCGGCGATACGATCCAAGAGCTCGTTTAGGGAAGAGAGCTCCATTGGATCCATCTGCTCAGCGAATTTCGAGCTGACGTGGAGGCTGTTTTTGATGACCCAAGAAGTCATCATCGATGCAGCGGCCGAACTGGCGGTCATGATGAAACTGCCAAGCCGGAGAGTTTGGCCAACAGCCAGGGCTCCTCCGGCGGTAATGTTGTTTTTAACAACGAGACGAGGCATCCTTCCTTACGGCGACGGCACAGTGGAACTCTCAATGAAAGCACCAATGTCGGTGTCGAAACCGGCGGATCTCGGGTAGGGGGTCCCGAACTGTGCGTCTAAGGTGGATGGTAACAGGAGGCAGGGGACACGATGTTTTACCCAGGTTCGGGCCCTCTTGATGGAGGTAAAACCCTACATCCTGCTTGGTTATTCTTGATAATATGAGTAGTACAAGAGTTGATCTACCACGAGATCGGAGAGGCTAAACCCTAGAAGCTAGCCTATGGTATGATTGTATGTTGTCCTACGGACTAAAACCCTCCGGTTTATATAGACACTGGAGGGGGCTAGGGTTACACAAGGTCGGTTACAAAGGAGGAGATATACATATCCGTATTGCCTAGCTTGCCTTCCACGCCAAGTAGAGTCCCATCCGGACACGGGACGAAGTCTTCAATCTTGTATCTTCATAGTCCAACAGTCCGGCCAAAGGATATAATCCGGTTGTCCGGATACCCCCTAATCCAGGACTCCCTCAATCACCATCGTCACCGGCGCGACACCTTGATCTCCATTGTAGCGTTGTTGTCGTCTCGCCAACTATTGCTTCTACGACTATCGCTACCGCTTAGTGATAAAGTAAATCAATTACAGGGCGATTGCGTTGCATACAATAAAGCGACAACCATATGGCTCCTGCCAGTTGCCGATAACTCGGTTACAAAACATGATCATCTCATACAATAAAATAGAGCATCATGTCTTGACCATATCACATCACAACATGCCCTGCAAAAACAAGTTAGACATCCTCTACTTTGTTGTTGCAAGTTTTAGGTGGCTGCTACGAGCTGAGCAACAACCGTTTTTACCTACGCATCAAACCCACAACGATAGTTCATCGAGTTAGTGCTGTTTTAACCTTCTCAAGGACCGGGCGTAGCCACACTCGGTTCAACTAAAGTTGGAGAAACTGACACCCGCCAGCCACCTGTGTGCAAAGCACGTCGGTAGAACCAGTCTCGCGTAAGCGTACGCGTAATGTCGGTCTGGGCCGCTTCATCCAACAATACCGCCGAACCAAAGTATGACATGTTGGTAAGCAGTATTACTTGTATCGCCCACAACTCACTTGTGTTCTACTCGTGCATATAACATCAACACATAAAACCTGGCTCAGATGCCACTGTTGGGGAACGTACTAATTTCAAAAAAATTCCTAAGCACACGCAAGATCATGGTGATGCATAGCAATGAGAGGGGAGAGTGTGTCCACGTACCCTCGTAGACCGAAAGCAGAAGCATTAGCACAACGCGGTTGATGTAGTCGTACGTATTCATGATCCGACCGATCAAGTACCGAACGCACGGTACCTCCGAGTTCTGCACACATTCAACTCGATGACGTCCCTCGAACTCTGATCCAGCCGAGCTTTGAGGGAGAGTTTCGTCAGCATGACGGCGTGGTGACGATGTTGATGTTCTACCGTCGCAGGGATTCGCCTAAGCACCGCTACCATATTATCGAGGTGGACTATGGTGGAGAGGGGCACCGCACACGGCTAAAAGATCCAAGAGATCAATTGTTGTGTCTATGGGGTGCCCCTCTCCTCCGTACATAAAGGAGGGAAGGAGAGGGCCGGCCAAGGGGAGGAGGCGCGCCCAAGGGGGGAGTACTACTCCCACCGGGAGTAGGACTCCTCCTTTTCCTATTTGGAGAGGGAAAGGGAAGGAAGAGGAAGGAGGGAGGAAGGAAAGGGGGGCCGGCCCCCCTCCCAATTCGGATTGGGCTTGGGGGGAGGCCCTCCCTTGCTCCTTTCCCCTCCTTTCTACTAAAGCCTATTAAGGCCCATATACCTCCCGGGAGGTTCCGATAACCTCCCAGTGCTCCGGTATTATCCCGATCTCACCCGGAACCATTCCGGTATCCAAATATAGTCGTCCAATATATCGATCTTTACGTCTTGAACATTTCGAGACTCCTCGTCATGTCCATGATCACATCTGGGACTCCGAGCTACCTTCAGTACATCAAAAACCATAAACACATAATATAACCGTCATCAAACTTTAAGCGTGCAGACCCTACGGGTTCGAGAACTATGCAGACATGACCGAGACACGTCTCCGGTCAATAACCAATAGCGGAACCTGGATGCTCATATTGGCTCCTACATATTCTACGAAGATCTTTATCGGTCAAACCGCATAACAACATACGTTGTTCCTCTTGTCATCGGTATGTTACTTGCCCGAGATTCGATCGTCGGTATCTCAATACCTAGTTCAATCTCGTTACCGGCAAGTCTCTTTACTCGTTCCGTAACACATCATCCCGCAACTAACTCATTAGTTGCAATGCTTGCAATGCTTAAGTGATGTGTATTACCGAGTGGGCCCACAGATACATCTCCGACAATTGGAGTGACAAATCCTAATCTCGAAATACGCCAACCCAACAACTACCTTCGGAGACACCTGTAGAGCACCTTTATAATCACCCAGTTACGTTGTGACGTTTGGTAGCACACAAAGTGTTCCTCCGGTAAACAGGAGTTGCATAATCTCATAGTCATAGGAACATGTATAAGTCATGAAGAAAACAATAGCAACAAACTAAACGATCAAGTGTTAAGCTAACGGAATGGGTCAAGTCAATCACATTATTCTCCTAATGATGTGATCTCGTTAATCAAATGACAACTCTATGTCTATGGCTAGGAAACATAACCATCTTTGATCAACGAGCTAGTCAAGTAGAGGCATACTAGTGACACTCTGTTTGTCTATGTATTCACACATGTATCATGTTTCCAATTAATACAATTCTAACATGAATAATAAATATTTATCATGATATAAGGAAATAAATAATAACTTTATTATTTCCTCTAGGGCATATTTCCTTCAATATTGGTGTAAAGCGCCTGAAGGAACTCCATTCTGATGGACTTCTGGAATCACTTGATTATGAATCACTTGGCACTTGCGAACCATGCCTCATGGGCAAGATGACTAAAACTCCATTCTCCAGAACAATGGAGCGAGCAACAGAGTTATTGGAAATCATACATAGTGATGTATGTGGTCCAATAAACATTGAATCTCGCGGCGGATATCGTTATTTTCTCACCTTCACAGATGATTTGAGCAGATATGGATATATCTACTTGATGAAACATAAGTCTGAAACATTTGAAAAGTTCAAACAATTTCAGAGTGAGGTGGAAAATCATCGTAACAAGAAAATCAAGTTTCTACGATCTGATCATGGAGGTGAGTATTTGAGTTATGATTTTAGACTTTATTTTAAACAATGCGGAATAGTTTCGCAACTCACGCCACCTGTAACACCACAGTGTAATGGTGTGTCTGAACGTCACAATCGTACTTTATTAGATATGGTGCGATCTGTGATGTCTCTCACTGATTTACCGCTATTGTTTTGGGGTTATGCTTTAGAGACGGCTGCATTCATGTTAAATAGGGCACCATCCGTCGAGACGACACCTTATGAAATGTGGTTTGGCAAGAAACCCAAGTTGTCATTTCTTAAAGTTTGGAGATGCGATGCTTCTGTGAAAAAGCTTCAACCTGATAAGCTCAAACCCAAATCGGAGAAATGTCTCTTCATAGGATACCCAAAGGAGACCGTTGGGTACACCTTCTATCACATATTCAAAGGCAAGATATTTGTTGCTAAGAATGAATCCTTTATAGAGAAGGAGTATCTCTCGAAATACGTGAGTGGGAGGAAAGTAGAACTTGACGAGGTAATTGTACCTTCTCCCTTATTGGAAAGTAGTTCATCACTGAAATCAGTTCCAGTGATTCCTACACTAGTAAGTGAGGAAGCTAATGATGATGATCATGAAACTTCTGATCAAGTTACTACCGAACCTCGTAGGTCAACCAGAGTAAGATCCGCACCAGAGTGGTACGGTAATCCTGTTCTGGAAGTCATGTTACTTGACCATGACGAACCTACGAACTATGAGGAAGCGATGATGAGCCCAGATTCCGCAAAATGGCTGAAGGCCATGAAATCTGAGATGGGATCCATGTATGAGAACAAAGTAAGGACTTTGATTGACTTGCCCGATGATCGGCACACCATAGAGAATAAATGGATCTTCAAGAAGAAGACTGAAGCTGACGGTAATGTTATTGTCTACAAAGCTCGACTTGTTGCGAAAGGTTTTCGACAAGTTCAAGGAGTTGACTATGATGAGACCTTCTCTCATGTAGTGATGCTTAAGTTCGTCCGAATCATGTTAGCAATTGCCGCATTTTATGATTATTAAATTTGGCAAATGGATGTCAAAACTGCATTCCTTAATGGATGTTTTAAAGAAGAGTTGTGTATGATGCAACCAGAAGGTTTTGTTGATCCAAAAGGTGCTAACAAAGGGTGCAAGCTCCAGTGATCCATTTATGGACTGGTGCAAGCCTCTCGGAGTTGGAATATACACTTTGATAGTGTGATCAAAGCATATGGTTTTACACAGACTTTTGGAGAAGCTTATATTTACAAGAAAGTGAGTGGGAGCTTCGTAGCATTTCTGATATTATATGTAGATGACATATTGTTGATCAGAAATGATACTGACTTTCTTAATAGCATAAAAGGATACTTGAATAAGAATTTTTCAATGAAAGACCTCGGTGAAGCTGCTTATATATTGGGCATCAAGATCTATAGAGATATATCAAGACGCTTAATTGGACTTTCACAAAGCACATACCTTGATAAAGTTTTGAAGAAGTTCAAAACGGATCAGGCAAAGAAAGGGTTCTTGCCTATATTACAAGGTGTGAAGTTGAGTCAGACTCAATGCCCGACCACTATAGAAGATAGAGATAAAATAAAAGGTGTTCCCTATGCTTCATCCATAGGCTCTATCATGTATGCAATGTTGTGTACTAGACCTGATGTGTGCCTTGCTATACGTTTAGCAGGGAGGTACCAAAGTAATCCAGGAGTGGATCACTGGACAACGGTCAAGAACATCCTGATATATGTGAAAAGGACTAAGGATATGTTTCTCGTATATGGAGGTGACAAAGAGCTTGTAGTAAACGGTTACGTCGATGCAAGCTTTGACACTGATCCGGATGACTCTAAGTCACAAACCGAATATGTGTTTTTATTAAATCATAGAGCTGTCAGTAGGTGCAGTTCCAAGCAGAGCGTCGTGGCAGGATCTACGTGTGAAGCGGAATACATAGCTGCTTCGGAAGCAGCAAATGAAGGAGTCTGGATGAAGGAGTACATGTCCGATCTAGGTGTCATACCTAGTGCATCGGGTCCAATGAAAATCTTTTGTGACAATACTGGAGCAATTGCCTCGGCAAAGGAATCCAGATTTCACAAGAGAACCAAGCACATCAAGAGACGCTTCAATTCCATCCGCGATCAAGTCAAGGAGTGAGACATAGAGATTTGCAAGATACATACGGATCTGAATGTTGCAGACCCGTTGACTAAACCTCTCACATGAGCAAAACATGATCAGCACCAAGACTCCATGGGTGTTAGAATCATTACAATGTAATCTAGATTATTGACTCTGGTGCAAGTGGGAGACTGAAGGAAATATGCCCTAAAGGCAATAATAAAGTTGTTATTTATATTTCTTATATCATGATAAATGTTTATTATTCATGCTAGAATTGTATTAACCAGAAACATAGTACATGTGTGAATACATAGACAAACAGAGTGTTACTAGTTTGCCTCTACTTGACTAGCTCGTTGAATCAATGATGGTTATGTTTCCTAACCATAGACATGAGTTGTCATTTGATTAATGGGATCACATCATTAGATAATGATGTGATTGACTTGACCCATCCGTTAGCTTAGCACGATGATCGTTTAGTTTGTTGCTATTGCTTTCTCCATAACTATACATGTTCCTGTGACTATGAGATCATGCAACTCCCGAATACCGGAGGAACACTTTGTGTGCTACCAAACGTCACAACGTAACTAGGTGATTATAAAGGTGCTCTACAGGTGTCTCCGATGGTGTTTGTTGAGTTGGCATGGATCAAGATTAGGTTTTTCCACTCTGATTGTCGGAGAGGTATCTCTGGGCCCTCTCGGTAATGTACATCACAATAATCCTTGCAAGCAATGTAGCTAATTAGTTAGTTACAGGGTGTAGCATTATGGAACAAGTAAAGAGACTTGCCGGTAATGAGATTGAACTAGGTATTGAGATACCGACGATCGAATCTTGGGCAAGTAAC
Source organism: Triticum urartu (assembly GCF_003073215.2). Classification (NCBI taxonomy): domain Eukaryota; kingdom Viridiplantae; phylum Streptophyta; class Magnoliopsida; order Poales; family Poaceae; genus Triticum; species Triticum urartu. The sequence goes on from NC_053026.1 coordinate 427,231,600, forward strand.
ATACCGATGACAAAGGGAACAACGCGTGTTGTTATGCGGTTTGACCGATAAAGATCTTCGTAGAATATGTAGGAACCAATATGAGCATCCAGGTTGCACTATTGGTTATTGACCGGAGATGAGTCTCGGTCATGTCTACATAGTTCTCGAACCCGTAGGGTCCGCACGCTTAACATTCGGTGACGATCGGTATTATGAGTTTATGTATTTTGATGTACCAATGGTAGTTCGGAGTCCCGGATTTGATCACGGACATGATGAGGAGTCTCGAAATGGTCGAGACATAAATATCGATATATTGGAAGCCTATGTTTGGACATCGGAATGGTTTCGGGTGAAAACGGGAGTATACCGGAGCACCGGGAGGTTACCGGAACCCCCCGGGAGGCATATGGGCCTTATTGGGCCTTAGTGGAAGAGAGGGAAAAGAAGCAAAGGAGGGGGCGCACCCCCCTCCCCAAGCCCAATCCGAATTGGGATGGGGGTCGCCCCCCCCCTTTCCTTCCTTCTTCTTCCTCCTTCCTTCTTCCTAGAACCAACAAAGGGAAGGGGGGAATCCTACTCCCGATGGGAGTAGGACTCCCTTGGGGAGCGCCTAGAGAGGCTGGCCCCCTCCCCCTCCTCCACTCCTTTATATACGGGGGAGGGGGGCACCCCATGGACACACAAGTTGATCATTGATCTTTAGCCCTGTGTGGTGCCCCCCTCCACCATTATCCACCTCGGTAATATCGTAGTGGTGCTTAGGCGAAGTCGTGTTCCGGTAGCAACATCATCACCGTCATCACACCGTCGTGCTGACGAAGCTCTACTGGATCGTGAGTTCGCGGGACGTCACTGAGCCGAACGTGTCCAGATCGCGGAGGTGTCGTATCTTCGGTACTAGATCGGTCGATCGTGAAGACGTAAGACTACATCAACCGCATTGTCATAACGCTTCCGCTTACGGTCTACGAGGGTACATAGACAATACTCTCCCCTCTCGTTGCTACGCATTACCATGATCTTGCGTGTGCGTAGGATTTTTTTTGAAATTACTGCGTTCCCCAACAGGCGTTATGCAAGAAGATAATAAAACTCAAGATAGATAATTGCGAGTTGATGATGGAAAATTTTATTCCCCGTCAAAAGTTGGAGGAAGCGAAGGGCAAACCTTCTACCTTCTCACCACCACCTTTACCTTCTTCTTCACCACCATTACCGTCTTCACTACCAAAGGAGAATTGAGTATCGGGTATGGGCACTCCCCTTGGCTTCTGCCAAGCTTGGAGGAGGTGTCCGGTGTCATATCATCCCACTATCTTTTTTCTTTTACTTATCTTAGTTCGATCTTTTGCTTTTAGATGAAATAAAAGTTTATTTCGATCCTTTCTTCTTCAAGAGTTCTCTTAGTGATCTATCCTTGTAATCGTGTGCAAGTTATATAATAAAGTTTAGTATGAGCTTTGCTTTCTTTACTTTCATGTTGCAAATAAAAGAAAAGAAATAAGAAAGGAAAAAGAGAAAAGTAATAAATAAAAGAAAGGAAATAAATAAAGAAAAGATTATATACTAATCCTATGGTAGGTGATGGCACCACATAAGGAAGATTATAAGTAGAAAATTTTATTAGAGATTGACAAACATAGCATTAGTCAATGATGCAACTCATGAAAGAATTAATAAGGGAAGAGAAGATTCAGATATAGATATACTATCCTAGAAATCTTTTGTGATTGTGAGACCTCATCAAAATATTATATGCCAAAATTGTCGACGTCGGACAAGGAAGACAACTTAATGATTTATGTTTGTTCATATTCACATAGAAGTCATATTGTCATAGATCCTTTAACATGTGGTGCTTGCCCCCTATCTTTGCAAGCCAAAAATTCTGCACTGAGTAGAGATACTACTTGTGCATCCAAAAACCCTTAAACCCAAATATTTTTCAAGTGTCCACCATACCTACCTAGCGTTGAGCAAGATCCCTCAAGTAAGTTGTCATTGGTGCAAAAAGGCAATAAAAATTGCTTCTAAGAGTGTGAGATCATTTAGTGTAAGAGAAAATTGAGTGTTGTACGAACTTGGATGACAAAGAATAAAAGCGACAGACTGCATAATAAAGGTTGTCATCTTAAGGGGCAATACAACGTGACGTTCTCTTGCACTAGGGGATTGAGCATACAAACAAATAAGCGCATGCCAACTTCTACTGCCCTCTACGAAGGGCCTATCTTTTACTTTTATGCAAAGATTCAAAGTTTTTCTCTTTATTCCTTTTATTTTTCTCTTTTGGCAAGAATCATGTGGTGAGGAAAGAGCTAGGCACATATGTCCAGTTGAATATGGGTGGCATGAGTTATTATTGTTGACATCACCCTTGAGGTGAGTATGTTGGGAGGCAAAATCATAAGCCCCTATCTTTCTATGTGTCTGGTTGAAACGTTTTGCTCATGGGTACGAGGTGAGTGTTAGCAATCATAGAAGATTATATGATGGTTGAGTATGTGGACTTGCCTAAAGGCTCCGACACATGACTCTTCCTGAAAAGATGATGAACTGTAGTTGCAAAGTTGACTGAGAACATAGTTTGTTGGTTTCTAATAGAGTTTTTGCTTTATACTTCGATTGTGTGATGAACTATTACTTATGCATGAGAAGTACATCATAAAAGTTCTATGATAAAAGTCATATGTTTAATTTTGTTGCTATTATAATAATCAACATGATGCTTCTATGTCCGTATTTTGTTTTTATCGACACCTCCATCTCTCTCTAAGCATGTGGACATGTTTTTCGATTTCGGTTTTCGCTTGAGGACAAGCGAGGCCTAAGCTTGGGGGAGTTGATACGTCCATTTTGCATCATGTTTTCTTAGTGTTATTTATAATTTTTTTATACATAATAATGCTTTTTGGAGTAATTATAATGCCTTTTCTCTCATAATTTGCAAGGAGCACACCAAGAGGGAGAATTCCGGCAGCTGGAAATCTGGACCTGAAAAAGCTACGTCAGGCTACCAATTCTGCACAACTCCAAATAAGCTGAAACTTCACGGAGATTTTTTTATGGAATATTTAAGAAATACTGGAGCCAATAACCACCAAAGGGGGGCCACCAGGTGGGCACAACCCACCTGGGCGCGACAGGCCCCTCCAGGCGCGCCCTGGTGGGTTGTGGCCTCCTCGGCCCACCTCCGGTGCCCATCTTCTGGTATATAAGTCATTTTGACCTAGAAAAAATAAGGAAAGGACTTTCGGGATGAAGCACCGCCGCGTCGAGGCGGAACATGGGCACGAGCACTTCTGCCCTCCGGCGGAGCGATTCCGCCAGAGGAACTTCCCTCTCGGAGGGGGAAATCATCGTCATCATCATCACCAGCAATTCTCCCATCTTGGGGAGGGCAGTCTTCATCAACATCTTCAACATCATCATCTCCTCTCAAACCCTAGTTCATCTCTTGTGCTCAATCTTGTTACCGGAACTATAGATTGGTGCTTGTGGGTGACTAGTAGTGTTGATTACATCTTGTAGTTGATTACTATATGGTTTATTTGGTGGAAGATTATATGTTAAGATCCATTATGCTATTTAATACCCCTATGATCTTGAGCATGATTATTATTTTTGAGTAGTTACCTTTGTTCTTGAGGTCACAGGAGAAATCATGTTCCAAGTAATCATGTGAACTTGATATGTGTTCGATATTTTGATAGTATGTGTGTTGTTATTCCCTTAGTGGTGTCATGTGAACGTCGACTACATGACACTTCACCATATTTGGGCCTAAGAGAATGCATTGTGGAGTAGCAATTAGATGGTGGGTTGCGAGAGTGACAAAAGCTTAAACCCCAGTTTATGCGCTAATCCGTAAGGGACCGATTGGATCCAAAAGTTTAATGCTATGGTTAGAATTTATTCATAATACTTTTTTCGTAGTTGTGGATGCTTGCGGAAGGATTAATCATAAGTAGGAGGTTTGTTCAAGTAAGAACAGCACCTAAGCACCGGTCCACCCACATATCAAATTATCAAAGTAGCGAACACTAATCAAACCAACATGATGAAAGTGACTAAATGAAATTCCCGTGTACCCTCAAGAACGCTTTTGTTTATCATAAGAGACCGTTTTGGCATGTCCTTGGCCTCAAAAGAATTGGGCTACCTTGCTGCACTTTTGTTACTATTATTGTTACTTGCTCGTTACAAATTATCTTGCTATCAAACTACTCTGCTACTTACGATTTCAGCACTTGCAGACAATACCTTATCGGAAACTACTTGTCTTTTCCATCTGCTCCTCCTTGGGTTCGACACTTACTTATCGAAAAATGCTACAATTGATCCCCTATACTTTTGGGTCATCAACGCCCCGAGCATCGCCACTTCGTGGGACGAGTCTACTTCACTCAGACGCCCATTGTGCGCCACTCCACAAGACGCATCTACTTCACTCGGACACCCCGCGCATCGTCACTTCACGAGACGCTGATGACCCACAAGTATAGGGGATCTATCGTAGTCCTTTCGATAAGTAAGAGTGTCTAACCCAACGAGGAGCGGAAGGAAATGATAAATGGTTTTCAGCAAGGTATTCTCTGCAAGTACTGAAATAAGTGGTAACAGATAGTTTTGTGATGAGATAATTTGTAACGAGCAACAAATAACGAAAGTAAATAAAGTGCAGCAAGGTGGCCCAATCCTTTTTGTAGCAAAGGACAAGCCTGGACAAACTCTTATATAAGGAAAAGCGCTCCCGAGGACACATGGGAATATCGTCAAGCTAGTTTTCATCACGTTCATATGATTCGCGTTCGGTACTTTGATAATTTGACATGTGGGTGGACCGGTGCTTGGGTGCTGTTCTTACTTGAACAAGCATCCCACTTATGATTAACCTTTATTGCAAGCATACGCAACTACAACAAAAGTATTAAGGTAAACCTAACCATAGCATGAAACATATGGATCCAAATCAGCCCCTTATGAAGCAACGCATAAACCAGGGTTTAAGCTTCTGTCACTCTAGCAACCCATCATCTACTTATTACTTCCCAATGCCTTCCTCTAGGCCCAAATAATGGTGAAGTGTTATGTAGTAGACGTTCACATAACACCACTAGAGGCTAGATAACATACATCTCATCAAAATATCGAACGAATGCCAAATTCACATGACTACTAATAGCAAGACTTATCCCTTGTCCTCAGGAACAAACGTAACTACTCACAAAGCATAAACATGTTCATAATCAGAGGGGTATTAATATGCATATAGGATATGAACATATGATCTTCCACCAATTAAACCAACTAGCATCAACTACAAGGAGTAATTAACACTACTAGCAACCTACTAGCACCAATCCCAGACTTGGAGACAAGAATTGGATACAAGAGATAAACTAGGGTTTTGAGATGAGATGGTGCTGATGAAGATGTTGATGGAGATTGCCCTCTCCCGATGAGAGGAGCGTTGGTGATGACGATGGCGATGATTTCCCCCTCCGGGAGGGAGGTTTCCCCGGCAGAACAGCTCTACCGGAGCTCTAGATTGGATCCGCCAAGGTTCCACCTCGTGGCGGCGGAGTTTCGACTCGAAAGGTTGCTTCTTATTTTTTTTCTCAATGAAAGACTTCATATAGGAGAAGATGGTCATCGGAGAGCGACCAGGAGGGCCACGAGATAGGGGGCGCGCCCTAGGGTGGCGCCCCCCACCCTCGTGAGAAGGGTGTGGGCCCCCTGGTCTTCATCTTTGGCGAGGATTTTTCATTATTTATTATAAGGTGTTCCGTAGAGTTTCAGGACTTTTGGAGTTGTGCAGAATAGGTCTCTAATATTTGCTCCTTTTCCAGCCCAGAATTCCAGCTGTCGGCATTCTCCCTCCTTATGTAAACCTTGTAAAATAAGAGAGAATAGCCATAAGTATTGTGACATAATGTGAAATAACAGCTCATAATGCAATAAATATTGATATAAAAGCATGATGCAAAATGGACGTATCAACTCCCCCAAGCTTAGACCTCGCTTGTCCTCAAGCGAAAAGCCGAAATCGAAAAATATGTCCACATGTTTAGAGATGAAGGTGTCGATAAAAATAAAATACGGACATGAGGGCATCATGATCATTCTTATTACAACAACTTATATAATTTTTGTCATATGATCTCTAATGCTAGAGTAATAATTCAATCACAATATCAAGTATGAATTGTAAACTTCATTGAAAACTAATAAACTACAATCTCGGTCATTGAAGAAATTGCAATTTATCATAACATAGGAAAGAGTCAATGTATAAGAGTTTTTCAGCAAGTCCACATACTCAACTATCATATAATCTTTCACAATTGCTGACACTCACGCAATACTTATGGGTGTGGAGTTTTAATCGGACACGGAGAAAGATAGGGGCTTATAGTCTTGCCTCCCAACATTTTACCTCAAGGGTAATGTCAACAGTAATAGTTCATGAAAACCCACATCCAATTAGCCATATATACCGGGATCTTTCCAACATATTGTTCTTGCGAAAGGGTAAAATTTAAAAAGGAAGGGTGAAGATCACCATGACTCTTGCATAAGGTAGAAGATAATGATAAAAGATAGGCCCTTCGCAGAGGGAAGCAGAGGTTGTCATGCGCTTTTACGGTTGGATGCTCAAAGTCTTAATGCGAAAGAACGTCACTTTATATTGCCCCTTGTGATATGAACCTTTATTATGCAGTCCGTCGCTTTTATTACTTCCACATCACAAGATCGTATAAAGCTTATTTCTCCCACATCAATCAGTCAGACATATTTAGAGAGCAATTTTTATTGCTTTGCACTGATGACAACTTACTTGAAGGATCTTACTCAATCCATAGGTAGGTATGGTGGACTCTCATGGCAAAACTGGTTTAAGGATATTTGGAAGCACAAGTAGTATCTCTACTTGGTGCTGAGAATTTGGCTAGCATGAGGGGGAAAGGCAAGCTCAACATGTTGGAGGATCCAAGATAATATAATTTATCTCAGATGTAAGAAAACATAACCCATTACGTTGTCTTCCTTGTCCAATGTCAACTCTTTAGCATGTCATATTTTAATGAGTGCTCACAATCATAAAAGATGTCCAAGATAGTATATCTATATGTGAGGACCTCTCTTTCTTTATTACTTCCTATTGATTGCAAGGATGACCAAAACTATGCTTGTCAACTCTCAATAACTTTTACTCGTCATACTTTTTCTATGTGAGCTCATTACTCTCCATGAGATCCATATGATCTCTTTGTTTCTTTTTATTTCTTTCTCTTTTCTTTTATTCACTTAGGATCATGGCAAAACAATCAAGCCCTTGACTCAACACTAATCTTTATTATATAGCTCACGGACTCGATTACATAGAAGGATAATAAATCAAAACTCACAACTAGATCATGCCACAAACTTTATTCTAATAGATCAAAATACTACTAATAAGATCGAACTAAGAAAAACGGTAAAGATAAAAATGATGGTGATACGATACCGGGGCACTCCCCCAAGCTTGGTTGTTGCCAAGGGGAGTGCCCATACCCATGTTATTATATCTCCTTGGTTGGTGAAGAAGGTGGAGGTGTTGTTGATGATGGATAGTCGCACATCGAGCGTAGAAGGTCTTCTAACTTGCGGATAATGCCCTTGAGTGCGATGATATGCTCCTTCAACAAAATATTTTCACGTGTGAGATACTTATTTTATATACGAGCCAACTCAATCATCTTGAAAGCTTCGATTTCTGTAGGGGTAAGAAGATTATGATCCAATTGAAGGGTGTCTTCTATTGCTGGAACTTGGTCCTCCACGGCCTTCTTGATCCCTTCATCCTTGTTGATCTCCATAGGTTCTTCTCTCTTCAGCTCTATCTTCATTAGCCAAGCATCGTTGCCCTCATGGTTGGAGGAGGAGGGAGACGACATAGTGCCTGGCCTTGACAACCCTGACAGAAAATAGCTTGAAACAAAGAGAGGAGATTTTTGCGTGATACGGGAGTCAAAACCTTCGGGAGAATATATAGTGAATTTTTACAGACCAAAATACGTATCGTGCAAGAAAACGGAGTTCGTAAGGCACACGAGGTGCTCACGAGGTAGGGGGGCGCGCCTAGGGGGTAGGGCGCGCCCTCCACCCTCGTGAGGCCCTCGTGTCCTTCCCGGACTGCTACTTAATTTTCTATTTTTCTAAATATTCCAAAATGGAGAAATATTGCCTTAAAATTGTTTTGGAGTCAGTTTACTTACCGTACCACATACCTATTCCTTTTCGGAGTCTGAAACGTTCTGGAAATTGTCCCTTATGTATTCCTCCGGGGTTACGGTTTCAATAATATTGGTTTCAACATTTATGGGATTACCTGAGATATAATGTTTGATTCTTTGACCGTTTACCACCTTTGGATTTGTGCCTTCGAAGTTGTTGATTTTTATGGCACCGGAACGATAGACCTCCTCGATAACATAGGGGCCTTCCCATTTAGAGAGAAGTTTCCCTGCAAAAAATCTTAAACGAGAGTTGTATAGCAATACATAATCACCTACATCAAACTCATGCTTTTGTATCCTTTTGTCATGCCATCTTTTAACCTTTTCTTTAAACAACTTGGCATTATCATAAGCTTGGGTTCTCCATTCATCAAGTGAGCTAATATCAAATAACCTCTTTTCACCGGCAATTTTGAAATCATAGTTGAGCTCTTTAATAGCCCAATATGCCTTATGTTCTAGTTCGGGAGGTAAGTGACATGCTTTTCCATATACCATTTTATACGGAGACATACCCATAGGATTTCTATATGCAGTTCTATAGGCCCATAATGCATCATCAAGTTTCTTGGACCAATTCTTTCTAGACCTATTGACAGTCTTTTGCAAAATTAATTTGAGTTCTCTATTACTCAATTCTACTTGACCACTAGACTGTGGGTGATACGGAGATTCAATTCTATGATTGACGTCATATTTAGCAAGCATTTTACGGAAAGCACCATGAATAAAATGTGAACCACCATCAGTCATTAAATATCTAGGGACTCCAAACCTCGGAAAAATAACTTCTTTAAGCATTTTAATAGAAGTGTTATGATCAGCACTACTAGTTGGAATAGCTTCTACCCACTTAGTAACGTAATCAACAGCAACTAAAATATGTGTATATCCATTAGAGGCAGGAAAAGGTCCCATATAATCAAAGCCCCAAACATCAAACGATTCAATAACAAGTGAATAGTTCATAGGCATTTCTTGACATCTACTAATATTACCAATTCTTTGACATTCATCACAAGATAGGACAAACTTACGGGCATCCTTGAAGAGAGTAGGCCAATAAAAACCGGATTGCAATACCTTATGTGCAGTTCTATCTCCCGCGTGGTGTCCTCCATAAGTTTCGGAGTGGCACTTGCGTAGGATCTGTTCCTGTTCGTGCTCAGGTACACAACGTCTAATAACACCATCTACTCCTTCCTTATAAAGATGTGGGTCATCCCAAAAGTAATGTCTCAAATCATAGAAGAACTTTTTCTTTTGTTGGTATGTGAAGCTAGGTGGTATAAATTTAGCAACTATGTAATTAGCATAATCAACATACCAAGGGGTACTACGAGAAGTACTTATGACATTTAATTGTTCATCAGGAAAACTATCATCAATAGGTAGTGGGTCATCAAGAACATTCTCTAACCTAGATAAGTTGTCTGCAACGGGGTTCTCAGCTCCTTTTCTATCAACAATATGCAAATCAAATTCTTGTAGCAAGAGAACCCATCTAATAAGTCTAGGTTTAGCATCTTTATTCTCCATAAGACATTTAATAGCAGCATGATCAGTGTGGATAGTTACTTTAGAATCAACAATTTAAGGTCTAAACTTATCACAAGCAAATACATCTGCTAAAAGTTCTTTTTCAGTAGTAGCATAATTTCTTTGAGCATTGTCTAGAGTCTTACTAGCATAATGGATAACATTTAATTTCTTATCAACTCTTTACCCTAGAACAACACCTACAGCATAATCACTAGCATCACACATAATTTCAAAGGGTAAATTCCAATCAGGTGGCTGAACAATAGGTGCAGAGACTAATGATTTCTTAAGTATTTCAAATGCTTCTACACAATCATCATCGAAGACAAATGGTATATCTTTTTGTAATAAATTAGTCAGAGGCCGAGAAATTTTCGAGAAGTCCTTGATGAACCTCCTATAAAATTCGGCGTGACCAAGGAAACTTCTTATACCTTTGATGTCCTTGGGACATGGCATCCTTTCGATAGCATCAACCTTGGCTTTATCAACTTCAATACCTCTTTCAGAAACTTTATGCCCCAAGACAATACCTTCATTAACCATAAAGTGGCACTTTTCCAAATTCAAGACAAGATTAGTTTCTTCACATCTCTGCAAAACTCGATCAAGATTGCTCAAGCAATCATCAAAAGAAGATCCATAGACGGAAAAGTCGTCCATGAAAACCTCACAAATCTTTTCACAAAAGTCAAAGAATATAGCCATCATGCATCTTTGAAAGGTAGCAGGTGCATTACATAAACCAAAAGGCATATGTCTATAAGCAAAAGTACCAAAAGGGCATGTAAAAGTAGTCTTTGATTGATCTTTAGCCGACACAGGTATTTGAGAGAAACCAGAATAACCATCTAGAAAGCAGTAATGTGTATGTTTGCATAATCTTTCTAGCATTTGATTGATAAAAGGTAAGGGGTAATGATCTTTCTTAGTAGCCTTATTTAATTTGCAGAAATCAATTACCATCCTATAACCGGTAATAATTCTTTGTGGAATCAATTCATCTTTATCATTACGAACAACAGTAATACCTCCCTTCTTAGGGACACAATGAACATGACTTACCCACTGACTATCAGCAATGGGATAAATTATACCTGCCTCTAGAAGCTTTAGTATTTCTTTTCTTACCACTTCTTTCATTTTAGGATTCAGACATCGTTGAGGATCACGAACTGGTTTGGCATCTGCTTCCAAATTTATTTTATGTTGACATAGAGTGGGACTAATGCCCTTAAGATCATCAAGAGTATATCCAATAGCAGCACGGTGCTTCTTCAGAGTTTTCAATAATCTTTCTTCTTCATGCTCTGAAAGGTTAGCACTAATAATAACATGATATATCTTCTTTTCATCAAGATAAGCATATTTTAGATTATCAGGCAAGGGTTTAAGCTCAAACAAGGGATCGCCCTTAGGTGGAGGAGGATCCCCTAGGATTTCAACATGCAAATTGTGTTTTAGCATAGGTTCTTGTTTAAAGAATACTTCATCTATTTCCCTTCTTTCATTCATAAACATATCATTCTCATGGTCTAGCAAATATTGTTCTAAAGGATCATTAGGAGGTACGGCAATGGAAGAAAGACCAATAATTTCATCCTTACTAGGCAATTCTTCTTCGCGGTGTTGTTTACTAAATTTAGAGAAATTAAACTCATGAGTCATATCATCCAAGCCAATAGTAACAACATTCTTTTCGCAGTCTATCCTAGCATTAACTGTATTCAAGAAGGGTCTACCAAATATAATGGGACAAAAGCTATCTTGTGGAGAACTAAGAACAAGAAAATCAGCAGGATATTTAGTTTTCCCGCGCAAGACTTCAACATCTCTAACAATTCCCATTGCTGAAATAGTATCTCTATTAGCAAGTTTAATTGTGACATCAATATCTTCTAACTCAGCAGGTGCAATTTCATGCTTGATTTCTTTATACAAGTCATAAGGTATAACACTAGCACTAGCACCCATATCACATAAGCCATGATAAGAATGATCTCCTATTTTAACAGAAATAACAGGCACGCCTACCACAGGTCTATGTTTATCTTTAGCACAAGGTTTAGCAATTCTAGCAGTTTCACCGCAGAACTGAATAACATGCCCATCAATATTATCAGACAAGAGCTCTTTAACAATAGCAATATTAGGTTCAACTTTAACTTTCTCAGGAGGTGTATATGTTTTAATATTGCTTTTACGAACCACAGTTGAAGTTTTAGCATGATCCTTTATCCTAACAGGGAAAGGTGGTTTCTCAACATAATAAGTAGGAACAATAGAATCATTATAAGTGACAGTCTTTTCTTCAACTTTAATAGGTGCAGCTACTTTTACTTCTATGGGAGGATGATATTTAAACCACTTCTCCTTAGGGAGATCAACATAAGTAGCAAAAGATTCACAGAAAGAAGCTACTATCTCAGAATCAAGTCCATATTTAGTGCTAAACTTACGGAAAATATCGGTATCCATAAAAGATTTAACACAATCAAACTTAGGTGTCATACCTGACTCCTTACCATTGTCGAGGTCCCAATCTTCATAGTTGTGTTTAATTCTATCCAATAAATCCCATTTGAATTCAATAGCCTTCATCATAAAAGAGCCAGCACAAGAAGTATCAAGCATGGTGCGATTGTTATTAGAAAGCCGAGCATAAATTTTTTGAATAATTGTTTCTCTTGGAAGCTCATGATTGGGGCATGAATATAACATTGATTTAAGCCTCCCCCAAGCTTGAGCGATGCTTTCTCCTTTGCGAGGCCAAAAATTATATATATATATATATATATATATATGTATGTATATATATAATTGTGATCACGATGAACAAGATGCATAGGGTAATACTTTTGATGAAATTCCAATTTCAATCTTCTATAGTTCCATGCTCCCATATCATCACATAGCCTATACCATGTCAATACGTCTCCCTTCAAAGATAAAGGGAAGACCTTCTTCTTAGCAACATCATCGGGAATACCTGCAAGCTTAAATAATCCACAAACTTCATCCACATATATTAGGTGTTCATTAGGATGCTTTTTTCCATCTCCTGTAAAAGGATTAGCTAGTAGTTTTTCTATTATACTCGAAGGATACTCATAAGGAATTTCATTTTCAATAGGTTCAGTAGGTTAAGGAGCAACTCTTTGCTCTACTGGTCGGGGTGAAGATACCCCGAACAAGACCCTCAGAGGATTACTTTCCATAGTAACAAGTGACAGTAAATTTCAGCACACTATATCAATTTTTCCTTACCAAATTCCACCTACCAAAGGTGCTTCACTCCCCGGCAACGGCGCCAGAAAAGAGTCTTGATGACCCACAAGTATAGGGGATCTATCTTAGTCCTTTCGGTAAGTAAGAGTGTCGAACCCAACGAGGACCAGAAGGAAATGATAAACGGTTTTCGGCAAGGTATTCTCTGCAAGTACTGAAATAAGTGGTAACAGATAGTTTTGTGATGAGATAATTTGTAACAAGCAACAAATAATGAAAGTAAATAAAGTGCAGCAAGGTGGCCCAATCCTTTTTGTAGCAAAGGACAAGCCTGGACAAACTCTTATATAAGGAAAATCGCTCCCGAGGACACATGGGAATATCGTCAAGCTAGTTTTCATCATGTTCATATGATTCGCCGGTACTTTGATAATTTGACATGTGGGTGGACCGGTGCTTGGGTGTTGTTCTTACTTGAACAAGCATCCCACTTATGATTAACCTCTATTTCAAGCATCCGCAACTACAACAAAATTATTAAGGTAAACCTAACCATAGCATGAAACATATGGATCCAAATCAGCCCCTTACGAAGCAACACATAAACCAGGGTTTAAGCTTCTGTCACTCTAGCAACCCATCATCTACTTATTACTTCCCAATGCCTTCCTCTAGGCCCAAATAATGGTGAAGTGTTATGTAGTCGACGTTCACATAACACCACTAGAGGCTAGACAACAAACATCTCATCAAAATATGGAACGAATGCCAAATTCACATGACTACTAATAGCAAGACTTCTCCCTTGTCCTCAGGAACAAACGTAACTACTCACAAAGCATAAACATGTTCATAATCAGAGGGGTATTAATATACATATAGGATCTGAACATATGATCTTCCACCAATTAAACCAACTAGCATCAACTACAAGGAGTAATTAACACTACTAGCAACCTACTAGCACCAATCCCGGACTTGGAGACAAGAATTGGATACAAGAGATGAACTAGGGTTTTGAGATGAGATGGTGCTGATGAAGATGTTGATGGAGATTGCCCTCTCCCGATGAGAGGAGCGTTGGTGATGTCGATGGCGATGATTTCCCCTCCGGGAGGGAAGTTTCTCCGGCAGAACAGCTCTACCGGAGCTCTAGATTGGATCCGCCAAGGTTCCGCCTCGTGGCGGCGGAGTTTCGTCCCGAAAGGTTGCTTCTTATTTTTTTATCGACAAAAGACTTCATATAGGAGAAGATGGTCATCGGAGAGCCACCAGGGGGCCCACGAGGTAGGGGGCGCACCCTAGGGGGGGCGCCCCCCACCCTCGTGAGAAGGGTGTGGGCCCCTGGTCTTCATCTTTGGCGAGGATTTTTTATTATTTATTATAAGGTGTTCCATGGAGTTTCAGGACTTTTGGAGTTGTGCAGAATAGGTCTCTAATATTTGCTCCTTTTCCAGCCCAGAATTCCAGCTGTCGGCATTCTCCCTCCTTATGTAAACCTTGTAAAATAAGAGAGAATAGCCATAAGTATTGTGACATAATGTGAAATAATAGCCCTTAATGTAATAAATATTGATATAAAAGCATGATGCAAAATGGACGTATCAGACGCGTCTACTTCACTCAGACGCCCCGCGCATCGTCACTCCATTGAACGCGTTTGCATTGCTCAGACGCCCCGTGCGTCGTCACTCCGCAGGATGCGTCTACACGACTCCGCCGCCCCGCGCGTCGCAATTTGGTTGGTCACCTCATCACCACTCGGCCGCCCCGTGCGTTGCCACTTGGTTGGTCACCTCATCATCACTCGGCTGCCCCAGGCAACGCCACTGGTCACCTCATCACCACTCGACCGCCCCGCACGTCGCCACTGGGTTGGTCACCTCATCACCACTCGGCCATCCCGCGCGTTGCCAGTCGGTTGGTCACCTCATCACCACTCGGCCGCCCCACGCATCGCCACTCGGTTGGTCACCTCATCACCACTCGGCCGTCCTGCACGTCGCCACTCGATTGGTCACCTCATCACCACTCGGCCGCCTGGTGCGTCGCCATTCGATTGGTCACCTCATCACCACTCAGCCACCCCGCGCGTCGTCACTCGGTTGGTCACCTCATCACTACTCGGCCGCCCCGCGTGTCGCAATTTGGTTGGTCACCTCATCACCACTCGGCAATTTGGCTGGTCACCTCATCACCACTCGGCCTCCCCGCGCGTCACCACTTGGTTGGTCACCTCATCACCACTCAGCCGCCCCACGCGTCGCCACTCGGTTGGTCACCTCATCACCGCTCGACCACCCCGCGCGTCGCCAGTCGGTTGGTCACCTCATCACCACTCGGCCGCCCCGCGCGTTGCCCCTTGGTTGGTCACCTCATCACCACTCGGTCGTCCCGCGCGTCGCCACTCGGTTGGTCACCTCATCACCACTTGGCCGCCCGGCGCGTCACCATTCGGTTGGTCACCTCATCACCACTCGGCCGCCCCACGCGTCACCACTCGGTTGGTCACCTCATCACCACTCGGCCGCCCCGCGCATCGCCACTCGATTGGTCACCTCATCACCACTCGGCCGCCCCACGCGTCGCCACTCGGTTGGTCACCTCATCACCACTTGTCCACCCCGCGCCTCACCACTCGGTTGGTCACCTCATCGCCACTCGGCCGCCCCGCGCGTTGCCACTCGGTTGGTCACCTCATAACCACTCGGCCACCCCGTGCGTCGCCACTCGGTTGGTCACCTTGATAACCCACAAGTATAGGGGATCGCAACAGTTTTCGAGGGTAAAGTATTCAACCCAAATTTATTGATTCGACACAAGGGGAGCCAAAGAATACTCTCAAGTATTAGCAGCTGAGTTGTCAATTCAACCACACCTGGAAACTTAATATCTGCAGCAAGGTATTTAATAGCAAAGTAATATGATAGTAGTGGTAACGCTAGCAAAAGGTAACGGTAGTAAAAGTAATGTTTTTGGTATTTTGTAGTGATGATAGCAATAGCAACGGGAAAGTAAATAAGCGAAGAACAATATATGGAAAGCTCGTAGGCAATGGATCAGTGATGGAGAATTATGCCGGATGCGGTTCATCATGTAACAGTCATAACCTAGGGTGACACAGAACTAGCTCCAGTTCATTGATATAATGTAGGCATGTATTCCGAACATAGTCATACGTGCTTATGGAAAAGAACTTGCACGACATCTTTTGTCCTACCCTCCCGTGGCAGCGGGGTCCTTACGGAAACTAAGGGATATTAAGGCCTCCTTTTAATAGAGTAATGGAACAAAGCATTAACACATAGTGAATGCATGAACTCCTCAAACTACGGTCATCACCGGTAAGTATCCCGATTATTGTCACTTCGGGGTTAACGGATCATAACACATAATAGGTGACTATAGACTTGCAAAATAGGATCAAGAACTCTCATATATTGATGAAAACATAATAGGTTCAGATCTGAAATCATGGCACTCGGGCCCTAGTGACAAGCATTAAGCATAGAAAAGTCATAGCAACATCAATCTCAGAACATAGTGGATACTAGGGATCAAACCCTAACAAAACTAACTCGCTTACATGATAGATCCCATCCAACCCATCACCGTCCAGCAAGCCTACGATGGAATTACTCACGCACGGCAGTGAGCATCATGAAATTGGTGATGGAGGATGGTTGTTGATGATGATGGCGATGGATTCCCCTCTTCGGAGCCCCGAACAGACTCCAGGTCAACCCTCCCGAGAGGTTTTAGGGCTTGGCAGCGGCTCCGTATCGTAAAATGCGATGAATTCTTCTCTCTAATTTTTTTCTCCCCGAAACACAATATATAGAGTTGGAGTTGGAGTCGGAGAGGCACCAGGGGGCCCACGAGGTAGGGGGCGCGCCCTAGGGGGCAGGTGGTGGGCCCCCTGGCCTTCATCTTTTGCAGGTATTTTTTTATATTTTCCAAAAAGTTGCTCCGTGAAGTTTCAGGTTGTAACACCCCGGATATGATTTACCCAATATGTAATCCAACTCTTGCCATTTCCGGCGTTAAGTTATTTTATTTTCTCGGGTTCGGGTTTTTGTCTCGTGTGTTGTTGTTGTTGTCATGCATCTCATATCATGCCATCATGTGCATTGCATTTGCATACGTGTTCATCTCTTGCATCCGAGCATTTTCCCCATTGTCCGTTTTGCATTCCGGCGCTCCGTTCTCCTCTGGTGGTCATTTCTACCTTTCTTTCGTGTGTGGGGGTTAAACATTTCCGGATTGGACCGAGACTTGCCAAGCGGCCTTGGTTTACTACCGGTAGACCGCCTGTCAAGTTTCGTACCATTTGGACTTCGTTTGATGCTCCAACGGTTAACCGAGGGACCGAAAATGCCTCGTGTGTGTTGCAGCCCAACATACTTCCAATTTGGCCCAAAACCCACCATAACCATCTCCATCATCTAGAGCGTTCGATCACGATCGCGTGGCCGAAAACCGCACCTCATTTGGACTCTCCTAGCTCCCTCTATCTATAAATAGGTGCACTCCCCCGAAATTCCGGATCCCTAACCCTAAATCCCCTCTCTCCGCGCCGGACAATGTCCATTTCGGTCGGACATTTCTCCGCCGCCGCCCTCGTCCAATAAGGGCGCGCCACACGTCCCGGGCCGGTCCCCACTTTGCCGCACCGCCGCCCGGCCCGCTCGGCCCGCGGGAGGCCCCCGCGGCCCGCTTCCTCGCGCCGCCTCACGCCCGCGAGACCGCCGCCCTCCTCCTGCCGCGTGCCGCCCGCCTCGCCATGGTCGCCATCGCCGGCCACCGCCGCCTCGCCCGGCCACCTCTCCGCCCGCGCCGCCCCGAGCCGGCGCCGCCTCCGCCGCACCGCCCCTTCACCGCCTCCGGCCAGATCCGGTCAAGGGAGGACCGGATCCGGCGACTCCGACCACTTCTGGCCGTCCCCGCGCCTAATCACCTCGCCGGAGCTACAATACCCCGCCGGAGTTCCTCGGTTCGTGCGCCGCCTTGAAACCCTAGATCCGCGAGGTGATGAATTTCTCTAAGTCCCCAAGATTCCAGATTCAGATGCCCTTGTTCATCGTGCCGTAACTTTGCATCTGTAGATCCGTGTTGGGCATATAGCATATCAAAATTTTCGTCTCAGAGAGCACATCATTTCATCTCATTGCATCATTTTCATTTGAGTTCATCTTAATGCCCGAAATGTTGTTGGAAGAGTGCTATTTGAGTTAATTGTCAGATCTGCTGCTCCAATTAGCCTTTTGTCATTTTTGCCATGATTATTGTGTGCATGATCTGCCCATGAGCTCTACATATGTTTTGTTATATGCTTTGTCATCTATCCAGAGGTGCCATCCATGTATTTTTGTGATGTGTGTGGTGACTAGCACAAGCTTGCAAAGTGGTGCATTCGTTAATGCTGATTTCAGGGACTTGGCAATTCCACTAAGTCCTTGATCTGTTTTTATCGTTATGCCATATGTTCATGTTGTTTCCTAGTGATCCGTACCTCTTTTGAGGATGATCAGTAAGGATGATTTGTTAATCTTGCAGTGCTCTATACATCCATGTATTTATTTGCAATTATGGAGCACCCTAGCTTGAGTCAATCGAACTCTACTTTTGTCATTTCGTGAATCTGGGCAGATTGTCTACTTGTTAGCGATTTTGCCGAGGATGTTGTAGTTGACCCGTGCATGCTATGTTATTGTTCTTGCCATGCCTAGCTTGTATTATGTGTATTCTTGACGGGTGTATGCTTAGATTGTCATGACATGCCCTGTAGTGAGTGCATCGAGCTCGTAAACATGCCTACTTGATATCTGTTTTGCATGCTCCAGTTTTTCTCTAAGTCTGTGATCTGATTATGTTTTTGCCATGTTCACATGCTTGCAATTGTATTTTCTGATCCCTTTTGGCTCAAAGTCACTAAGGGACTTTTGTTAAGCTCTTTGAGTAGCTCCATGCCATGCTTTACTTTGCCATGTTCAGGCCCTGTAGCATATAGTTTTCATGCTCCAAAGATCTGAAATTCCAGACAAGTGTTATTTTCACTAAGTCTGAGATCTGTTTACCAATTGCATTTTTGCCATGCTTGTTTGAACCCGTTAATGGATGAATTGGCCGTAGCTTAGTGTTCCTCTTTTGTTAAGCATCATGAATGGATTCCTACCATGTATTTTGTTGCCATGTTTGAGTGTTGTAGCATGTTCATCTTGTTGCTTTTAGATGGTCACTTGCTGTATATCGCAGACCGGTGTCATATTTGTTTTGCTTGCCATTTCCAAACCGTGTCTCCGATTCCGGCGTTCTTTATATCGTTTTCAAGCGAAATCATCTCACCTTTCCAGTGGCACACTTGGATTTCCATGTTGAGGCAAGGGTCAATCATTCCTTGTCAAATCTTGCATATGCATCACATATCGCATAGCATACCATGTTTGCATCATGTTGTTTGAGCTTTGCACGTGGTTGATTGTGTTCTTGTTGCTTGTTTGTCTTGTTTGGGTAGAGCCGGGAGACGAGTTCGCTAACGAGGAGCCCGTTGAGTTTGCTTTCGAGGATCCAGTCAACTCTGACAACTTTGCAGGCAAGATGATCATACCCTCGAAATCACTTCTATCTTTGCTTTGCTAGATGCTCGCTCTTTTGCTATGCCTATGCTACGATGCCTACCACTTGCTTATCATGCCTCCCAAATTGCCATGTCAAATCTCTAACCCACCATGTCCTAGAAAACCGTTGATTGGCTATGTTACCGCTTTTGCTCAGCCTCTCTTATAGCGTTGCTAGTTGCAGGTGAAGCTTGGAGACCGTTCCTTGTTGGAACATTATTTACTTGTTGGGATATCACTATATTATATTGTTATCTTAATGCATCTATATACTTGGTAAAGGGTGGCAGGCTCGGCCTTTTGCCTAGTGTTTTGTTCCACTCTTGCCGCCCTAGTTTCCGTCATATCGGTGTTATGTTCCCAGATTTTGCGTTCCTTACGCGGTTGGGTGATAATGGGAACCCCTTGATAGTTCACCTTGAATAAAACTCTTCCAGCAATGTCCAACCTTGGTTTTACCATTTGCCACCGAGCCTCTTTTTCCCTTGGGTTTCCGGAGCCCGAGGGTCATCTTATTTAAACCCCCCCGGGCCAGTGCTCCTCTGAGTGTTGGTCCACCTCGTCAGCCGCCGGTGGCTACCAGGGGTAACTCTGGGCTGGCCTATCGGAAGTTTGGACAATCTGAATGTGCCCTGAGAACGAGATATGTGCAGCTCTTATCGGGATTTGTCAGCACATTCGGGCGGTGTTGCTGGATTGGTTTTAACTTGTCGAAGTGTCTTGTAGAACCGGGATACCGAGTCTGATCGGAATGTCTCGGGAGAAGGTATATCCTTTGTTGACCGTGAGAGCTTGTCATGGGCTAAGTTGGGACCCCTGCAGGGATTTGAACTTTCGAAAGCCGTGCCCGCGGTTATGGGCAGATGGGAATTTGTTAATGTCCGGTTGTAGATAACATGAACCTTAACTTAATTAAAATGAATCAACTGTGTGAGTTACCGTGATGGTCTCTTCTCGGCGGAGTCTGGGAAGCGAACACGGTGTTGGAGTATTGCTTGCCGCAGGTTGTTCTCTAGATATTCGATCATGCTTTGCCTTCTCTTCTCGCTCTCTTTTGCGAATAGGTTAGCCACCATACATGCTAGTCGCTTGCCGCAGCTCCACATATTTTACCTTGCCTTTCCTATGAGCTTAAATAGTCTTGATCGCGAGGGTGCGAGATTGCTGAGTCCCTGTGGCTCATAGTTTACTTCCAAACCAGATGCAGGGCCAGACGACTTCATTCCAGATGACGCGTTAGAGCTCAAGTGGGAGTTCGACGAGGACTCACACCGTTACTATGTATCTTTCCCTAATGATCAGTAGTGGTGCCCAGTTGGGGCGATCGGGACTGTGTCGCATGTTGGGTTGTTCTTTTATTTTGGCACCGTAGTCGGGCCATGAGTGATTGGTTTATGTAATGCTATTTATGTACTTTGATTGACGTGGCGAGTGTAAGCCAACTATGTTTCTTCCCCTTTTATTATTTATATTACATGGGATGTTGTGAAGATTGCCTAACTTGCGACATTGCTTTCAATGCGGTTATGCCTCTAAGTCGTGACTCGACACGTAGGAGATATAGCCGCATCGAGGGCGTTACACAGGTCATTCCGAGAACGTTTGTTTCTGCACATAAATAACACCATGGTAATTCTGCTGAAAACAGCGTCAGTCCGGGTTAGTTCCATTCAAATCATGCAAGTTAGAGTCCAAAACAAGGGCAAAAGTGTTTGGAAAAGTAGATACGACGGAGATGTATCACACCTCATCACCACTCGGCCACCTCACGTGTCACCACTCGTTGGTCACCTCATCACCGCTCGGCCGCTCCGCGCGTCGCCACTCGGTTGGTCACCTCATCACCACTTGGCCGCCCCGCGCGTCACCATCGGTTGGTCACCTCATCACCACTCGGCCGCTCGTGCGCCTTCAGACAGCTAAGTCATTCTACATGCACTACATTCTGTTATTTCCGCATTCCTGAGTATCCCGTAATTCACACATCACACTCGCTCGGTGGCCACACCATCGAGTGTACCTCTACGCTCCGTTGCTTATTTTCACACACTTGCTTAGTAATGGTTATTTGACTCCCGAGTCCAACTTACATTTTAACGCATACGTCATTCACGAACACCATGCGTTCTTCATTTCGAGTTTGCATCGGTCCTTGGGGCTGCAACTCAGTCGGAACATTGCACTACCTTTTATTTGAGTTCGGTGCTCTAACTCATCAAGTTGGATCCTTCACTTCATCAAGTTCGATCAATTACTTTGCTCTTCTAGACTCTTGTTGGTTCTGAACCAGCAATCCCCTTGCACACCCATCAGTTGTCTATGGGTGTTACTTACACAAATCATTTCAGCACACATCAAATTTCCTCGAAAAATTGTTATGTTGGCTTGTGATATTTTTCATGCACAATTTACACGACCACTCGACGGCCCTATGCACCAACTTCATTGCTACTCAGACTTGGTCACCATACCGGTCTTAGCGCACCACAACACCAACCTTGTCGCTCTGTTGATGTCAAACACATCCGGTCGACCCCTCTGTGGAATCCTCTGCATCGTATCAATGATATAGACCTCATCAGGCATGAGACAGATAAGTCACTTTTTGTAATCAAACTGCACACTTCACTCCTTCACGAGTTTGCCTCTTCCGAGCATCACTCGGAAGCTCCTCCTCACCTTTACCCAATTCTGTCTCGATGAATTACAATTTATCCATTCAAAACTATATTAATCGTGTTCCGGTAGGACCGCGGTCGAAGCCTATAGTATGCTCGGGGGCTATGCCGCACTCGGGGGCTGCAACTCATTCAGAATCACACTCTCCTGAGTGGTCGAGTACTTCGACACCAGTCAGATCCTTCACTTCAATGAGTGCACTCATACCTACCACTTTGTTAAGTTGCATGCCCACTCAGACGCTTTGGACACCATCTTCGTTCCTACTCAGAATCAGTTGGCACACCGGTCATCTTGCACCGCAACCATGTTACACCGACCTCGTCACTGCATCAGCTTCGAAAGCATCCGGCTAACTCCTCCGAGGACCATTTTCGCCGTTCGGTGGCACACGACTTCGCCTTAGCCGCCCCGTGTGCCGTCACTCGGTTGTTTACATCGTCACCTCTCGGCCACCCTGCGCGTTGCCACTTCATTTGTCACATCCTCACCTCTCGGCCGCCCCGCGCGTTGCCACTCAGTTGTGCATGTTTTCACCACTCGGCCGCCCCGCGCATTGCCACTCAGTTGTGCACGTCTTCACTACTCAGCCGCCCCATGCGTCGCCACACCGTTGTTCACATCGTCACCACTCGGCCGCCCCGCGCGTCACTACTCGGTTGTGCATGTCTTCACCACTCCACCGCCCCGCGCGTCGCCACTCGGTTGTGCACGTCTTCACCACTCGGCCGTCCCGCGCGTCGCCACTCGGTTGTGCATGTCTTCACCACTCAGCCGCCTCGCGTGTCGCCACTCGGTTGTGCACGTCTTCACCACTCGGCTGCCCCGCGCCTCGTCACTCGGTTGTGCACATCTTCACCACTCGGCCGCCCCGCGTCGCCACTCAGTTGTGCATGTCTTCACCACTCGGCCTCCCCGTGTGTCGCCACTCGGTTGTGCATGTCTTCACCACTCGGCCGCCCCGCGCGTCGTCACTCGGTTGTACATGTCCTCACCCCTCAGCCGCCCCGCGCGTCATCACTCGGTTGTACATGTCCTCACCCCTCAGCCGCCCCACGCGTCATGATCAGTTGGACATGTCTTCAGCACTACACCCCCAACACGGGAATGACTAGGTTACTCATATGATCAAACCTCATACCGCACTCTGTAGCAAGCTTACCTCTTTCGAGCATCACTCAGGGGCTGCGCACAGCCGTGGGCTATACCGCCCTCAGGGCTTGCACTCATTTGATCAACCTGTTGATCACATCATGAATATTTCTCTAACCATACATGCTCGGTCTGCCGAAGATCTATGAGGGTAGCACCGTCCACTCGGACGATCGCCCAAATCATTACCTGGAGTCATCTTCGGGACCGCAAAAGGGTGAAAACGACGCTCCTCTACGGATACACTTGGCCCTTATTCTTGGCTCCAAGGCATGAGTTTCACAAACTTGGACTCAGAGATGGCATGTGTTGGTGTTCCCCCGGGATAATGAGTGGCCTCTCTCCGGAGAGTTAGCCCACACACTAGCCTTACCACTCGGGTTTCATGGCACGTCCACATTGGACCACTAGTATATCTCCTCCGGGAGACATACGAGTGCCACCAAGTTTTTCCTTGCAGTCAACATACCCCGATCAGTCGGGAAGCACGTGTACTCTTACAAATACCCCTTTCCTGCAAAAGCGAACGGTCAATGTAAGAAGTACTACTAAAACGATTACTCCCTGGAGTGTCCAGCTTTTTTCTACAGTCGACAGTTTCAAGGCCGAATTCATTCATCGTGCCGAGTGCACGAAGATTCACTTGATTGATCCATTTCCAAGTTGAATTTTTTTATCGTGCCAAGTGCACAAAGATCAGTCCGACTGACTCAGCTCCAGGCTGAGCTTATTTACCATGCCAAGCAATTGAAGATCCACCCGATTGACTCGATGTCAAACTAAGATATCTACTGTACTGACTGCATGGAGGTTTACCAGGAGACTTATACCCTCTGCCAGACTCATCTAGTCTGACAAAGGCTCGGGGACTACACCTAGTGGGTGCACTCAGCATGCCCCCACTGGAAGGGAACTCAGAAAGAAACATTTTGCTCGGTCAAGACCAGCTCTAGATCACTCAAGTACTACTCGACTTCCGAGTCAGAGAGGAACAAGTTCGATCATAACCAACTAAGAAGATTTTTTAATTCTCTCAGACCCGCGCCGACTGCCCGCAGTCGACGGCGGTCTCGGGGACTACACCCAATGGGTGCACTCAGCGGGCCCCCACTGGAGTAATCTCCACTCGGTACGGCCTGACCGTCTGAGTGACGAATAACAAACATGCAATTTCTAAGGCTCCCCTCAGCTACCCAAAAAGAAAATGCTATAATTGAGTTTAACGCTCCTCCGTGGACCTGTTTTGAGCCTTCTTCTAGGACTCAAAGCGTGAAACTCATAAGTATGGATCTAGAGCCGACTCGTATTGACGTTCCTCCGGGATAAGAATGGCATCTCTCTGAGAGAGCAGTCCATGCATCGATCTTGTTGCCTGG
Source organism: Triticum urartu (assembly GCF_003073215.2). Classification (NCBI taxonomy): domain Eukaryota; kingdom Viridiplantae; phylum Streptophyta; class Magnoliopsida; order Poales; family Poaceae; genus Triticum; species Triticum urartu. The sequence continues at coordinate 427,256,464 of NC_053026.1, forward strand.
ATTTAATGACACATCCATACTCTGATCACAAGTTAACTGTTGGGGAACGCAGTAATTTCAAAAAAAATCCTAAGCACACGCAAGATCATGGTGATGCATAGCAACGAGAGGGAAGAGTGTTGTCTACGTACCCTCGTAGACCGTAAGCGGAAGCGTTATGACAACGTGGTTAATGTAGTCGTATGTCTTCACGATCAAACGATCCTAGCACCGAAGGTACGACACCTCCGTGATCTACACACGTTCGGCTCGATGACGTCCCACGAACTCACGATCCAGTAGAGTGTCGAGGGAGAGCTTCGTCAGCACGACGACGTGATGGCGGTGATGATGATGCTACCAGAACATGGCTTTGCCTAAGCACTGCTACGATATGACCGAGGTGGATTATGGTGGAGGGGGCACATCACACGGCTAAGAGATCAATGATCAACTTGTGTGTCTATGGGGTGCCCCCTCCCCCGTATATAAAGGAGTGGAGGAGGGGGAGGGGGCCGGCCTCCTAGGCGCGCCCCAAGGGGAGTCCTACTCCCACCGGGAGTAGGATTCCACCCCCCCTTCCCTAGTTGGATTAGGAAAGAAGGAAGGGGGAGGAAGGAGGAAGGAAAGGGGGGCCGGACCCCCTCCCAATTCGGATTGGGCTTGGGGGCCCTCCTTTGCTACCTTCTCCTCTCTCCCACTATGGCCCAATAAGGCCCATATACCTCCCGGGGGGTTCCGGTAACCTCCCGGTACATCGGTAAATGCCCGATCTCACCCGGAACCATTCCGATGTCCAAATATAGTCATCCAATATATCGATGTTTATGTCTCGACCATTTCGAGACTCCTCGTCATGTCCATGATGATATCCGGGACTCCGAACTACCTTTAGTACATCAAAACACAAAAACTCATAGTACGATCGTCACTGAACGTTAAGTGTGCGGACCCTACGGGTTCAAGAACTATGTAGACATGACCGAGACACGTCTCCGGTCAATAACCAATAGCGGAACCTGGATGCTCATATTGGTTCCTACATATTCTACGAAGATCTTTATCGGTCAAACCGCATAACGATATACGTTGTTCCCTTTGTCATCAATATGTTACTTGCCCGAGATTTGATTGTCGGTATCTCAATACCTAGTTCAATCTCGTTATCGGCAAGTCTCTTTACTCGTTCCGTAATGCTACATCTCGTAACTAACTCATTAGCTACATTGCTTGCAAGGCTTATAGTGATGTACATTACCGAGAGGGCCCAGAGATACCTCTCCGATAATCGGAGTGACAAATCCTAATCTCGATCTATGCCAACTCAACAAACACCATCGGAGACACCTGTAGAGCACCTTTATAATCACCCAGTTACATTGTGACGTTTGGTAGCACACAGAGTGTTCCTCCGGTATTCGGGAGTTGCATTATCTCATAGTCATAGGAACATGTATAAGTTATGGAGAAAGCAATAGCAACAAACTAAACGATCATCGTGCTAAGCTAACGGATGGGTCAAGTCAATCACATCATTCTCTAATGATGTGATCCCGTTAATCACATGACAACTCATGTCTATGGTTAGGAAACATAACCATCATTGATTCAATGAGCTAGTTAAGTAGAGGCAAACTAGTGACACTCTGTTTGTCTATGTATTCACACATGTACTAAGTTTCCGGTTAATACAATTCTAGCATGAATAATAAACATTTATCATGATATAAGGAAATATAAATAACAACTTTATTATTGCCTCTAGGGCATATTTCCTTCATTAACCTCTTCCGAGAGATGATCGAATGTCATCAAGTTGCTCCTCGCGGGCATTTACCCTAGATCAGTCGAGAAGCGCAGTGCCAGAATCCATTGAGGTTTTGTTCAAACCTTGGTTGTCTGAATGCACGATGACGGGTACCGAGTATTTCCGTAACCACTCAGGCCAAATTGTGTCTTTCACAAACTTGTTCTGCAAAATCACAACCGATTCGGGGGCTAATGTTGAGGACACACATAACAGGTAGGCCCACGAAGGGTCAAAATATCACAAAGCATGGGGTCCACACATGAGGTGGGTCCAGATAAATCTCATTCATACATACTATCCACTCGGACATATCGGCGTACCATCCACTCGAATGGCAGGCAACCACCCGGAAGTATGATTCACTCGGATATGCGAAGACCAACAGTCGGCAAGGCGGTCAAAGCATCATACTAGTAGTAGGCTAACATTATGGCATTCATGCTCCACCTTGTAACATAAGGGGTGAGGGGGTGGCACACTCTATATAAGCCACCCCACCACTAGACTCAAGGGAGGTTCTCATTTCTTCTTCCTCTACTCTCTCACCATTAGTCTCAGGACTTAGCTCTGACATGGGGATCCGTTCTCCTCTCTCTCTCTCTCATTGTAATCCCCGGATACATACACAGATTAAACAAAGTCTCTCTGGAGCACGAGGCGTAGGGCTGTTATGTCCACCATGAGAGGCCCGAACTCGCTAAAACCACCATGTTGCCCATTTGCATGTCGATAGATCATGCTCCTTTACCCTATCCCTTATTATTGTCGGAATCGTTCCCACGACAGGGGGGGGGGTCGATGGTGAGACTAAGGGGGTTTAATAGGGTGACCGAACCGGAGAGAGGTGACCCAATTCCCCCCGCCGTTTTTTCAGGAACACACGTGATTTCAATGCCTCGTTCCAATTCCATGCACGCCAAGCGCCTGGCTGAGAGGAAACCGCCGATTCAGCCGTTCTGAGCGGGCTTGGTTGGGAGGTGCTTTAAGTTTAGTGTGGGCCGAGATTTGGGTGCAGGCCAGGCAACCGAACGGGTCCAAGGCGCATCCCCAAGTCCTGGTTGAGGAGTATGCAGGCAACCAAACTCGTCCTTAACGGTGCTCGCATCACCTCATCGTTCACCACCATATATATCAGCGAATTGATCTACCCCTACATCTGTGACTTCGTGAACTTTAAACCCGTCGTCATGAACTAATACTGAAGTTGTTTTCATTTCAATCTAAGACTAAATTTGAATATTTTATACAGGAATACACAAATTTGACATTAAATGTCAAAATTTTGCAACCATTTGAAAAAAGCTATATTTATTTTCCTAAAGCCAATTTAAGAACAACACATAAAACATAGTGTGAACATGCGGAGTGCGGCCTTGGAAAACGATACCCACCTGACCTATCATGCAACAATATGCGAGTGATCATAACTCGAAGGCCGTGTCGCCTGTTGGATGCAAGATCCGTCATGCCGGATGCCAACCCTAGGAACAAATTAAGACATATATAATCTAAGCTCCTTGGCCATGGCAAGACGGATACTCTCTCCAATTCATATTAATTGCCGCTCACATGAGCGGAGCGGCAATTAATATGGAACGGAGGGAGTAGCTCTTTCTCTTGTTCATGCCATCGCAAGAAAACAGTACCATCGAGAAAGTTTCTTCAGACTTGGGAGTTGTATTGTCACTGATGCGTGTGGGCGTGTTGTTACGATTTTTGTTCTTTCTTTTCTAAACTGATAACCTGGCAATCCTCTTTAAACAGATTGAGTCCATTAGACTCTGGTTTAAAGAAAGAAAAAAAATCTTTTTGAATATTATTATTCGAAAATCTAATCTTAAGAAATTCTAATCTGTGGTAGTCTTTGCCATGAAACTGGGAAACCCGTACGATTTCCATGTGTGGCGTGGCCGTATCTTATACAGGTGTGCTCCACAAAACCTCGTCGCGGGTCTGGATTCTGGACCACCCACCGAACCGCCCGCCGGCGATAGCAGCCGCCGCCAATGGCCGCCGTCTCGACGGCCCAAATCCCCCCATTCCTCACCACCCCCATTTTCCAGTCCTCGCTTCTCTTCCTGCCCACAGCACGGCGGCCCCCAACCTCGCCGGCCTACGCCGACCGCCCTGCTCTTGCGGTCGCGTGTCCTCGCCCCGGTGGAACCCACAGGACTCAGGCTGCCCAGCTCGTTCTCCCTGCCTGTGCTGCCGCTTCGTACTCCTCGGCGAGCGCGGCAGAAGGTACTGTACGTAATCAAATTGGGGCTGTGCTGTACTGTTGGCTTGAGCTCTTGAAGTAATTGTTACAGTTGTAAGTATGCTTTTGAAGGGGATGAAGGCATGTCTGACCCGGAGCTGAGGCTGGTGCTGGAGCTTGCCACCGACGACGAGCTGCTGGAACTGGAGGAGATCCTCTATGGTACCAGGTGTGGGGCTCGAGCTTACTGATTGTTCCAATGCTGTTTACTGTTTAGCACTGAGATAACTGATTGTTTGGTTTGGATCATAGTGATGGGTTTCACGAGACAGAGTTGAATTCGCTAGTTTGGAGTTTGGTTAATAGTGTGCATATATAATCTGCTGCGATGTACTAGTTGTTTTGGAGTTTTTGGCTGCCTCTTTTGGTTCCTACCGTTGGTTATGACGGCAAGCATGCTTTGCTGCACAATTAGTCAAATATATCTAGTTGCTTGATTACAAAGTAGTAACGCTAACCGCATTCAAATTATGGACAAAGAGGATCAGATCTGTGAATTTACACAGAATAGTGTTACTTTTGTTTTAGAAATAATTTAATTAAACTCTTTGGCAAAAGAGTTAATTATGGCCAAAGAGGATCAGATCTGTGAATTTACTTTTGTAACGCTAACTAGATCATGTTTATTTGGAAATGATTAAAATGTCATCTCCTTTGTTTCTTTTTCCATCTACTGATTTTTGAAACCATCATGGTTTTTCTCTTGAGTTTTCTTTATTGTGCTGACTGATTCAGTTAGACCTGATCACTTTCCTGTGTTTGTATAATGGGACTGCTACAAAAAGCTGTTGTGCAATATCTACCTGTCATATTCCAATGATTCACATTGTGAGCATAAGCTTTGGTTCTGTGTCTCCTTATTCTTCAGCTATTTCAGCCCAGTGCTAAAATCAATTGGAAAAAGGCCGAATACCGTTTCTATTGTTGCTTTGGATGATATCGAGGAGAGAGATCTTTTCATCTCAAAATTGGAGTCGAGGTTCTTGTATCTTGCTGCAGATGCACGCTCAGTTCTAAGGTCAGTCAAGTAGGCTTTGATCCCTATATCATGCAAAAATGTATCCCTGATTATATTAATTACCCTGTAGAAGTCGACCTGATATGGTTTGCTACCTTTTTGAATGTTTGTACTTGTACAATCGTTCTTCATAGGGGCTGGAGGCCATCATACAGGAATGTCTTACTTCAAGTAAGAAGAGAACTTGGTGTTCAATGCTCCAGTAAATTATGTAGTGCAGACCTGGAGGCAGAAATATTTCTACACCTCCTGGATGAATATTCGAGGTATGTACATCTTATTTTGGGGAAGTATAAGGATGCCCGAACACAAATTTCCCTGGGGTATATGAAAATAGCTATGTAACCAGATACGCTGCAATCTGTTTCCTTTTAAACGGATATATATAGTTATACACACTGCAATCTATTAACTAGTAATCGGCGCTATTGCAGTTTCATATTCATTAATTTCTTTTGTGTTTGAAACTTCTAAGACCTATACTCTCTCTTTGCCACTCTAGTGGTCTTGAATACTAAATTGTTTCTGCATTTAGCCGTCAGAAAGGATCATTTTCATTTCCATGGGATAAACAGAAATCTCCAAAAGAAAACCCTAGCATTGAAGTAAACAACTGGAAGGTGCTTAGTGACACTGCTTGGAGGATTGGAGCAAAGGGACTAGAAAGTACATTCTTGAAGGTTAGTTGTGGTTACTTCTTCTCATTTCTTTGTGACCTTTCACTTCTTTGGCTAATTTCATTTGTTCTTTGATATGGAAGGGTGGCAGTGCATTGACTGTGAAAACAATCTATGAATCGGTATGAAAAAGTTTATTTGTTGGAAGATCAAATTCTGCTACTTCTAGTTCTCACAACACCGTTGTTTATTAATGTTACTTACCATTATGGTAGTTAGCCAAGAGACTATCTGGAAAACTGCTGATGGAGACAGCTAATTATGAGATTAAGAAAGAACTTGTTAAGCAGGTATACCTATTTTAATTGATTCTTTTGGTTTGTTGCTCCTGAATTTTTAATTATTTTGTGGTCATCGCTAGCGCAATAGATAGAACTTCATATCTGTGTTTGCCTAGTATAAGCTCTTGTTCTATTTCCCCGTCTGGAAAATGCATTGGCAAAGCTTGATATTTAGACCAACCGTGTTTGCATGTTACAACTGATATTCACTACTATCTTAATATAATATCCTCCAGAAGTAATGCCTTTACCATTTCTAGGGTGGCCGATTAGCTGCTGTTAACCTTGAATCCAGAGCTGGCTTGCTTGCAGCTAGGCAGGTAATACCATATTTTTATCTTCATTCTATTCCTCAGTGAGCTAGTATGCCCAAAGTGTGTAGGAGGCAGCTGCTTTTGTACATCAATATTGGCATTGTACCCACGTTTTTTGTCGAAGTTCGTACATACAGATGTCAAGTTTTAACAATCCTCTTGAATGTATGCAGGGTTTGGCTCGTGCAGCATCTAGATATGTTGGCCTTAGGAGTTTCATGAGTTTACTTGGACCAATGTATGTTTATTCTAATATTCTCTAGTATATTTTCATAAACCTTTCGTTGCTGTTACCGCCTTATTTTTCTGGCTGTCAATATCTATCTTACACCATGATCTGATCAAATTAAATTCCCCTTTGCTTGCACATGGAGTATTTTGCCTGTAAGTCGCCTGCTAACTGCTCTGCGCTTACACTTGACTGTCACACAGAATGTGGGGCACACTCTTGGCTGATATTGTGATCCAAATGCTCGGGACAGATTATGCTAGGATTGTGCAGGCAATCTACGCTTTTGCTCAGGTGAGGTTCACTTTATCATCCTTCTCAGGTCTCAGTAGCTGCATTGATTCATATGTCGCCTTTGTTACAGATTCGGCTCACTCGGTCGTGTTACCTAGAATCTCATGAAGACTGACAAGAGCACAATCATTACCGGACAAGCCTAACTGAGCACTCTGATCTTGTCCACCATTACAGCTCCATAGTGTACATTCTGATCGCGCAGATCGTTTCTGGCCGCATTACTTCACGAAGCTCTGCACCTCTGGGTAGTGCATAGATAACAGAGCAATTGGCAGATGGTAGGTAGCAAGGGCAGAGAAGAACAGCAACAGTTCAGCCCTTCAAATTCAGATGCGAGAATTTGATTGTAAAGCCTAGGAAAAACAGCATAGTGTCAGGATTGAAACTGTGTATTAGTAGTACTAGTAGTACTTGACAAATAGCTCACGATAGACATTTGGGCCACCTACTCTCCGAAGGCGGTAGTTGCGGATGAATATACATCGACTTCACACTTCCACGGGGTCCGAAGTTGTAGAACATGCATTCCATTCTGTCCCGGTTAAACAATGTAAAATAACGGCTCCCCTCGTCTTAAACTACTGCGCCCTTCCTTTCAGTTAGGCAAGGCGTACTTCGTTGGCATTACTTCATGCTCATACCAGCCATCCATATATCTTAAGACACATGATATGGTTGCATCGCATTTGCATATAGCACCCTGTGCCGATCACCGATGTTTTTCCCCCTCGCGACGTTCATCGGAGCAGTATCTATCCACTCCCTTCGTCCCAAAATTCTTGTCTTAGATTTGTCTATATACAGATGTATCTAACTAGTTTAGATGCTGGTTTTGCTTAGGACATAAGATATCTGTGATATGTGCCTCACCGTCAACAAGTGCACTGGTGATTTTGGCAACCTGAAGATGGTCGTGCAAAGTTTTTACTAAACTTTACATGTGAGAACGCGAGGTGCTGTGTGCAAAGTTTCAATAGGAGACGAGCCATGCTGTGAATGAGCGCCATGTCTAGCTAGTGGTCTAGAAGGATGCATGGTCCATTGTTTATAGAGCTCGGCTCTCACCAGACCGCCGAAGCTTTCTAAATCCCGGGCATTTACCGCGTGAGAAGGAGCCGAAGGAACCGCTGCATGATCGGCACCATAAAGTGCGGCGCGGTCCAGTCCACGCCAACACCCGTCTTCTCTAGGGGTCGGGCGCGGCGACATGGCTGCTAAGATGGTGATCAGCCTGGGGGGCTCGCGGCGGCGGAAGCGCGGCGAGGTGCTGTTCCGGTTCGACTCCTTCTGCCAGCCCGGCTACCCGGCGCAGCTCGCCGGCGCGTTCCGGGACAACGTCAGGACCCTGCTCGGGCTCGCGCACCTGGAGGCCGGCGTCCAGGGGGAGACCAGGTGCTGGTCGTTCCAGCTCGAGCTGCACCGCCACCCGCCCACCGTCGTCAGGCTCTTCGTCGTCGAGGAGGAGGTCGCCGCCTCGCCGCACCGCCAGTGCCACCTCTGCCGTGTCATCGGTACAATACAGGCTTTGCATAACCATTGCACGCACGAACGCACGCGATTAGTCTGTCACGGGGAGATGATCGGTCGCGTCCGTGTCGCAGGTTGGGGTCGGCACCTGATATGCAGCAAGAGGTTTCACTTCGTGCTGCCCAAGAGGGAGTCCTCCGTGGAGACCGACGGGCTGTGCTACGGGATCGGCCACGGTGGCGGCGGCGCCGAGAAGGCGTCGAAAGGGACGGCGACCTCCAGGGGCCACCTGCTGCACGGCATCGTGCACCTCAACGGCTACGGCCACCTCGTCGCCCTCCACGGCTTCGAGGGCGGCTCCGACTTCGTCTCCGGCCACCAGATCATGGACCTCTGGGACCGCATATGCTCAGCCTTGCACGTAAGGTATATACGTATGCCTGTGACGTTGCAACGTACGTACGTACTCGTAGTATATATCGAACGCAAACGTATGTGTATATGCTCTGCATGAGCGAGCGATGAGTTCTCACTCACGTGCACTCACTCAACCTATGCTGTGCGTTGCAAGGACGGTGAGCCTTGTGGACACGGCGAGGAAAGGGCACATGGTGCTCAGGCTGCTGCACGGCGTCGCGTACGGCGACACATGGTTCGGCCGGTGGGGCTACAGGTACGGCCGCCCGAGCTACGGCGTCGCGCTGCAGTCGTACCAGCAGTCCCTCCACGCGCTCCAGTCCATACCGCTCTGCGTGCTCGTGCCGCACCTCTCCTGCTTCAGCCAGGAGCTCCCCATGGTGGTCACCAAGTACCAGGCCATCAGCGGCCACAAGCTGCTCAACCTCGGCGACCTCCTCCGCTTCATGCTCGAGCTCCGGACCCGCCTGCCGGCCACCTCCGTCACCGCGATGGACTACCGCGGCATCATGTCCGACGCGTCGTGCCGGTGGTCGGCCAAGCGCGTGGACATGGCGGCCCGCGCCGTCGTGGACGCGCTCCGCCGGTCCGAGGCGCCGGCCGCGCGGTGGGTCACGCGGCAAGAGGTGCGCGACGCGGCGCGCACCTACATCGGCGACACGGGCCTCCTCGACTTCGTGCTCAAGTCCCTCGGCAACCACATCGTTGGCAACTATGTGGTGCGGCGCGCCATGAACCCGGTGACCAAGGTGCTCGAGTACTGCCTGGAGGACGTGTCCAGCGTGCTCCCGGCGGCGGTCGGAGCAGGAGCCGGCGTGCCGCCGGGCCACGGCAAGATGAGGGTGCGGTTCCACCTCACCAGGGCACAGCTCATGAGAGACCTTGTGCACCTGTACAGGCACGTGCTCAAGGAGCCGAGCCAGGCGCTCACCACCGGCGCGTTCGGCGCGATCCCGGTGGCGGTAAGGATGGTCTTGGACATCAAACACTTCGTCAAGGACTACCACGAAGGGATGGCTGCCACCAACAGCGGCGTAGTCGGGCATGTCTACATCAGCCTTTGCTGCACCTTGATCGTGAGGAACGGGAGCCCGGAGCTGGTTCCGCCGTACGAGACGGTGACCGTGCCGGCGCATGCCACCGTGGGCGAACTCAAGTGGGAAGTGCAGAGGCTGTTCAGAGATATGTACCTCGGCCTGAGGACCTTCACGGCTGAGTGCGTCGTGGGGATCGGCGCCGGCCTAGAGGCCAGCCCGGCGCTCGGACTGATCGGCGTGGGGAGCACCGTCGTGGTCGAAGGGGTGGTCGGCGAGCAGCAGGAACCGGCCGAGGAGGGCGACCAGAGGAAGAAAGCGGCTACCGTGTGCGAGGGGGGCGGCGACGTCGGAGAGAGGGTCGTAGACTGCGTATGTGGCGCGGACGACGACGACGGCGAGCGCATGGCGTGCTGCGACATCTGCGAGGCATGGCAGCACACGCGGTGCGCCGGGGTCGCGGACACGGAGGACGTCCCGCACGTCTTCCTCTGCAGCCGGTGCGACAACGACGTGGCTTCGTTCCCGGCCTTGAACTGCTAGAAGCTGCTCGGTACCGCATACCACAATCGCTGCTAGTCTATCTACGTGTAGTATGACCGAGGACTTCAACTGTTTATATTGTCTTTTTTTTTCGAAAAAAAAAAGATTGTCCCGGCCTTTGCATCACAATGATGCATGCAACAATATTATTAACTGAAGTCCTCAGTAAGTATGCAGTACGTTACAAAAACTTAAAAATAGTTGTAAAAAAACAACAAAGCCACAATTGGCAAAAAAAGACAAGATGCCTATACAACTATCCTATTGTTGGATTGTCGTCCAAACCGATTGTAGGTATCCCGCGGGGAATGTATAGGGTGCCCCATCCTTGGAGTCCACACATTTTAAAATGTTCATAAAATTTTGAAAAAAATCTAGCACATTCACACAACATCAATGCATGTTATCACAAAATTTTAAATCAAAATTCAAAACATTGCTCGAGATACAAAAATGATAAATTTAACATCAATGTGATAATAGGCCAAATCTCAAGCTCAACTTATGTCATGTACTAGTTACTGTCGAATCTGTCATATATGTTTCCCGAGCTATGTTTCAAATTTTGTGACAACATACATTGATGTTGTGTGAATGTGCTAGATTTTTTTTCAAAATTTATGAACATTTAACAATGTTCTACTGAGTTCGGAGCACCGGGAGCACCCTAAGGGTGGGAGCATCAGATATTATCATGTATCCCGTGCTACCGTCTCCCAACGGTTGCACTCGTAAGCCATATGCTCCTTGGCTTCCGCACGACTGATTAACGACCACGTATGGATCCAGGAAGTTGCTCGGTAGATGACCTGCAAAAAATTGCAATGTTCTGTCTGTTAAAAATGATGTCGTTTCGACAGTTCCATGTGGCCCAAATTAATGCACACACTCCGACTCAAATACATGCCGCTACTTTAGACTCCACCGAATTTAACCAAGTCCCAAATTAAGGTATCAATACTACTAGGTGGACTAACATTAAAGGCCATGTGTACTGTGCGCCATAGTTTGGCTAGCAATCCATAAAGAGATGTTGAATCGATTCATCATGATCAGAAAAACAACATTTTTTGCCGCCCTTTCAATGATGCTTTGCCAGGTTATGTCTAGTCAAGATCACTTTTTTTGGACGATCCACATTTTTTAGAGGCACCTTAATTTTTCTAATATGGAGCGAGTTTGGGATTGGACCAATGCTTATCATATCGATATACATTGACTTCGCTAAGAATGCCCCCGACACCAAAAGTCTCCAATGTTGTGTATCTGGCTCATCCGATGATTTAATCACCATCAACCTACACACGAGATGTAGCCATCTATCCCATCGCTCACCTACTAGTGATCTTCTGAACTGAATGTTCAAGGGAAATGATCCTAGAAGTGTACTGACGAAAACCTCTTTCCGTTCTACAATATTGTAAAGAATAGGATATTGGATGGTCAGTGGCGTGCCCCTTAGCCATATATCCTCCCAAAACCTAATGGTATTGCCGTTTCTGACAATGAATTGGGTCATATTGAAAAAAAATATCTTTGTAAGCATCAACCCTTTACAGCAACTTTGAGTCGGAGTGAGAGATTTTTTTTCCGTAGTAAGCAGAAATATGTGCCCGTGGAACCCATGTTTGGAGGGAGATGTCAGATATTTTCATCAACAAGTTAAAAACAAATTCAGGGCAAGTTTTGTTGTTAACCTAAACAAGAATGTTTCGGCGTTAATCGCGTAATTTCAAATACTTTATTGTTCATCTTCTTCAAATTGCGAGAGTGCCAGTCACATGTGGTTGACTTGATATATGTCATCGGTCAAAATTGAGATAGTTGGCAGCGGGGTAGCCAAGCTGCCAAGGCAAGTGGCCTTTGTCTCCAACATGCGTATGTGGACTCCACGTGAATGTGCTGGGTGTACATGTATTTGGCTCGCACTTAAAAACTTGCTGTCCTTTTTATTTTGGCATATCAAGTGAGAGAGCATATCAATGGCCTAGATCCTAAGAACAGACATCCCTGGGACCAGAATAATTCCTCCTACCAGATTAGGCAAGGTATGTGTGGTTTCTCTATCTCTGTTTACATGACATAGCTTGGTGTCCTTCAAGTGCACAATGTAAGTTGTAGTTGCTTTTTGAAGTAATAATATGGATATCACAAAGAGTTGAGTAAATTGTTGGTTGCCCTTTGTAGAGGTTCGTCGTAATGTGCCTGCAAGTTATTCCTTGATTCCAAGCAAAGGCATAATGGTGATGGAATTAACAGAGATTGATTAAAAGTAAAGGACTCGATTGCATAGCAATGAAAGTAAAGAACGTGAGAGAACTTAGGAAACTATTGCAATATGTGTATGATGATACCGAATGGAAAATGTTCTATCATTGCAATATGTATATTTGTGAGAGCAGAGTTAATAATAAGATACGTAGTAATGTCTTAGTTCCATATCACGCAGAACCACCATCACCCCCATAGTTGTCGCCTGAGTATGGTGATGATTTCCTCGTGGATGTGGCATAAGCATAGGGGCCTCTTGTACCCAAAGTCTGCTAAGGGGAGAGATAACTTATGTCACCACGGTGCCTTCAACCCCTCATTCCAATGACACTAACATCCTTCATGCACAACCACCAAGAACTAGGGAACTACTCAGACATTAAGGCACAAGACACGAATGCGATAGTCATATGGATCAAAGATGAATGAATGCGCAATCCTCGTATAGATTCACAAAAAGTCCTGGATCACAATGAAAGAATTTAGAGATCACAATGAGATGGATGTGAGAGCTGATGATGATGGCGTGAATGATGATGGACATGGTGGTTCTTGCTACCCTGGTCTCTGTGCTCGATTTATTGAGTGTAGGACAACCATACTGTAAAGATGGGCACAAGCAAAGGTACTTCGGGATGAAACTTCATGAAATATCTGAAACCCAAAGTCCTCAAAAAATCACTCTAGCCACCTTGATTGTAAGTATTACTAAGTCCCGATACCTCTGAAACCTTTTTCGGTACTAACAACACTTAGGGTTAGTGTCCTCATAGAACTGACACCCAATTTTTCACAGCGTTGGAATTGCCGCACCTTTTTTTTCCAACGCTACTGAGCCTATCCATTTGATACATCTTTAACTTAACTCTCGCACGTCCAAGCAAAACATTTCTTTCTACCCTTCTCTGTTTCCTTCTCTATGGAGTCACAATATAGGTTTCGGTACGACCATATTTTTTTTCAAACTGTGAGTTAGGCCTTTTCTGCACAATCCTTTTTAAGAGATACTATGTCTACTACAGTAATTCCAAGTAATTGAAATTGCTCGCTACTTCTTAGCCAGTTTAAATTCGCATGAAGTAGCCACCTTTTTCTGTTTGAAACCACCACTTTAGTTTCACCCTGTACATCCGATTACTGTATTTTTCGTTTGGTTCCAGAACATGCTATTGCGGTTCAAAATTTTGGATCCTCCGCTACTTTTTCTTCCAGAGCTTTCAGGCTAGTTATTTTCCAGAGATTCCATAGCTGTCGGCCTCACATACACCTTCATAGCTGCAGCCTGCAAGCAATAAAGCCAATCATCTAATCACCCATAACCATTCCATGTCCGTTCATCCATCCAATGATTCATAACCATTCCAAGTCACTTCATTCATCCAATCATCGGTAATTGTGTTAATAAATTATAACGAAATTATTAGTAATAATAAGTAAAAAATAATGTGCTATAAAATTATTCTCACATATAAATTTTATGCACTTTTCAAAAAAGTTCACATATTCAAAAAAATTCATGTAAATATAAAAGCATTGATGTACTTTTTAAAATGTTCTTATAATTTATAAATGTTCATGTCCTTCAAAAATAATTTGATTTAAAATTTTTTTAACCATTTTAAAATCTGATCATTTAATTTGGAAGATTATTCAGCTATTTAAAAATATGTTCATGTAATTTAAAAATTGTGAACATCTTTAAAAAATAATACTCGTGCGTTTTTTAAAAAAAGAGATTATTTTTACTTTGTAAAAATAATAAAGAGTGGTAAAAATAAAATACAAATATATAAATAAAAGTAAAACATAGAAAGAATAGAAGTGAGAAAAACAAAAAGGAAAAAAGGGAAACATGAGATAAAATATAGAAAAGAAACAAAGAAAAGAAAAACAGCAAAACTGTACAAAATAAGAGAACTGTTTAGGAGGGTTGTTAGCTAATCGGTACTCCCTTTGTTTCTTTTTACTCTGCTTATTATTTGATTTGTCGAAAGTCAAACTTTATAAACATTGACCGAATTTATATTGGAAAATAAGAACATTTGCATCACCTAATAAATATAATATGAAAATAATATTCCATGACGGGTCTAATAATATTGATGTTGCATTGTGAATGTTAATAATGTGTCGTATAAACTTAGTCACACTTTGAAGAGTTTGACTCCAGAAAATCCTAATACAAGGAGTAAAAAATATGAAGGGAATATATAATAATTGATTTCAAATAGGGCAATGGCAGATAATATTCTGTGATAGCACACAACAGTGACCAATTGCGTACTCCCTCCGGTCCTTTTTAGTTCGCATATAAGATTTGACTGAAGTCAAGCCTCGTAAAGTTTGACCAACTTTATAGAAAAAAGTACCAACATTCAGAATCTGAAATCAATATCAATAGATGTGTCATGACTTAAAGTTTCATATTGTATAACTTTAGCATGGCAGATGTTGATATTTTTTCATATTAATACGGTCAAACTTTGTGAAGTTTGACTTCAGAGAATTCTAATATGCAGAGTAAAAAGGACCGGAGGGAGTACACCCCATCTACATGGGACGACCCAAGTTCTTGGTTTTCCTTGTTGCTTCTTCACTTGACACTGCACGGGGTGAAAATAGCAAAGCACCGGTACAGTGACAGGACGGCCCAAGATTTTTCTCGATTTTAAGGAAGTCTTGGAAGGTTCGGTTTTTGTATTTTTCTTCTTTTCCCCTATTTTACCCCCTTTAACCCAAATTTCTTCTTATTTGTCCTTATGTATTTCATCTTTTCTGATTCCCTTCTTTCTTATTTTATTTTTATTACCTTTCCAATTTTATGATTTTTTTAGTTTGTGTTTTTTTAAATAACTAAAGTTTTTAAAATTGGAAAAATATAAGAAGAAAATGCAAAAAAATATTATATTCATGAAGAATTTTTAAAGTCACAAATATATTTTCAATTCATAGACATTTTCAAGTTTTGTGAATAATTTTTCATATGCTGGAATATCTTCTAAATTCACAAATATTTTTCGAAATTAAAACCATTTTATTAAATTCAACAATATTTTTTTAATTTCGTCAATTTTTTAAGTACATGAAAATTTTAAAATTCGAAAATATTTTTAAAAGTCATGAAGGATTTTATATTAGTGAATATTTTTTATATTGATTAACAAATTCTAATAATCGAACATTGTGTTAAGTACATGAACATTTCTCTAATTCGCGAACCTTTTTTGTATTTGCGAATTGTTTTCAAATCCACGAACATTTTTAAATACAGGAGTATTTTTTAAAAATCGTGAATATTTTTAAAATTCATTAATAATTGTCAGAATCACGACTATTTTTTGAATTCACAATCATTTTTTCAAATTCCATAACATTTTAAAATATTTTGCATTAGCCATTTTTTAGACTTATTATGTCTCCTGTAGCAGTAAGAGTATAGCACGAGTAAAAATTTAAACCGGCGAAAGTGGGTGCAACCACTATGCGCACGAAAGTGCGCGTTTGGTCACCTGAACAAGCAAAAATTATTTCTTGTTTGTCGTGAGCTCGAAGTAGGGAACACAGTTTTATTTTCCTCCTTTTCCCGGCGCACTAGTCTCGTCTTTGTTAGCTGGTTATTTTAAGAGGTAATTGCACTCTATATACATAAACTTGGCCGGTGGGAGCAGATTGGTACATAAACTTGAAAAAAAGGTCGTCGCGGGTATACGAATTTGGCTTTGGGGTCCATATCACGTACAAATCGTTGCTGGATCAACGTGTGTTCGATTCTTACAAAAAACTCTGATATTATTTTTTTCGCAGTTGTAGCCCTCTCCTCTTTCCCCAGTGGCGGCAACACGGATCCAGAGGCGAGGTATTGCTTTTGACGCCTACAAGGCATGCTGATTTTAGAGAGCGGCGGCTCGGTCCACAGGCAGAAAGAGGAGAGGGCTAAGACCGCGAAAAAAAAATAGCCAAATTTGTTTTTCGAAAAAAGAACATGACACACGTCAATCTAGGAGCGATTTGTAGCCGATATGAACCCAAAAGCTAAGTTTGTGTATGCGCGGTAAACATTTTTGAAGTTCTTGTACCAATCTGCTCCCACCGACCAAGTTTATGTATCTCGAGTGCAATTACCACTTATTTTAAATCTGTATACAAGACTTGCTCACCCTGGCAGGTCAGGTACGCCAGTTTTCTTTTGCTTTATGTTTCTTGTTTTTAGTTTCTTTTGGCTTCATTTGCTTTTATTTATTCTCTTACTTTTTTCATCGCTCTTTTCTTTGTTAGATATTGACAGTGTCCTGGACTAGGGGGTACCAACCTAGTTGACTCGCAGTCCATGGGTCGAGCTTATGGCCCACCGTTCTCATAAGGGAAGGATTCCGGAAGCATTGCACTCTGACGTAATCAATGGGGACTCTGCCGAAGACTTGTTGTGTACTCCAAGCATTACTTTGGCCGCTGCCATGTGCCCTTAGATGACAACAGACCATGTATAACTCTAGATACCCCTGGTGCCTATATAAACCGGAGGGTTTAGCCCGTAGAGGGACATCGATTATCATCATCATTAGCCTTAGGGTTTAGGCCACGACTTACGATCTCGAGGTAGATCAACTTTGTACTTTGATACACCCACAATATAAGCAAGAGCATGACGTAGGGTTTTACCCATCAATCCGTTCTCATAGCTTGCCCCCCTACCCGAGGTCTTCCGGTTTTGACACCAACATTGATGCTTTCATTGAGAGCTCGTTGTGTGATCACCTTGGAACCGTGGCTTCGCCAATCGGCAATTTAAGTCCCCTCAGCACCATCGGTGCATCGGCGATTCCCACCAACATGTCATCTGAGGGCTTGACAGGTCTCAAATCGCACCCCCCTTCGAGGCCTTGGGTTGCGATCGGGAATTCTTTCTGGAGCTTCACCCTCCCTTGATGAGCTCGGCCGACGGAATCCGATTTGAGGAAACCTTGGATCCGGGCTCTCGTCTAAAGGATGAGCACAAGATCAATCAGCTAGAAGAGGCGGACGCTTCGGATGTTAAGCCGAGCCTGATACCTCCTTCTCCGTGCATTTTCCCCACAGCGAACATGGGGGAACCTCGGATCCCCCCCATTTGGATTGAATTTGTTGATCCCAGCCACTCCCCATGTCAAGTATTGCCCAAGTAATTCAGGGCCTCCTGACGTCTGGGACCTAATCTATGTAAAGTAACAAGCCGACGAGACAGTCCGACAATTTGATAATCCACAAGTATAGGAGGTCGCAACAGTTTTTGAGGGTAGAGTATTCAACCAAAATTTATTGATTCGACACAAGGGGAGCCAAAGAATACTTTTAAGTATTAGCAGTTGAGTTGTCAATTCAACCACACCTGGAGACTAAATAACTACAGTAGCGTGATCAGTGGCACAGTGATGACCCACAAGTGTAGGGGATCTATCGTAGCCTTTTCATAAGTAAGAGTGTCAAACCAACGAGGAGCAGAAGGAAATGATAAGTGGTTTTCAGCAAGGTATTCTCTGCAAGCACTGAAATTATCGGTAACAGATAGTTTTGTGATAAGGTAATTTGTAATGGGTAGCAAGTAATAAAATTAAATAAGGTGCAGCAAGATGGCCCAATCCTTTTTGTAGGAAAGGACAAGCCTGGACAAACTCTTATATAAAGGAAAGCGCTCCCGAGGACACATGGAAATTATCGTCAAGCTAGTTTTCATCACGTTCATATGATTCACGTTCGGTACTTTGATAATCTGATATGTGGGTGGACCGGTGCTTGGGTACTGTCCTTACTTGGACAAGCATCCCACTTATGATTAACCCCTATTGCAAGCATCCGCAACTACAACAGAAGTATTAAGGTAAACCTAACCATGGCATGAAACATATGGATCTAAATCAGCCCCTTATGAAGCAACGCATAAACTAGGGTTTAAACTTCTATCACTCTAGCAACCCATCATCTACTTATTACTTCCCAATGCCTTCCTCTAGGCCCAAACAATGGTGAAGTGTCATGTAGTCGACATTCACATGACACCACTAGAGGAAAGACAACATACATCTCATCAAAATATCGAACGAATACCAAATTCACATGACTACTTATAGCAAGACTTCTCCCATGTCCACGGGAACAAACGTAACTACTCACAAATCATATTCATGTTCATAATCAGAGGGGTATTAATATGCATAATGGATCTGAACATATGATCTTCCACCAAGTAAACCAACTAGCATCAACTACAAGGAGTAATCAACACTACTAGCAACCCACAGGTACCAATCTGAGGTTTGGATACAAAGATTGGATACAAGAGATGAACTAGGGTTTGAGATGAGATGGTGCTGGTGAAGATGTTGATGGAGATTGACCCCCTCCCGATGAGAGGATCGTTGGTGATGATTTCCCCTTCCCGGAAGGAAGTTTCCCCGGCAGAACAGCTCCGCCGGAGCCCTAGATTGGTTCCTCCAAGGTTTCGCTTCGTGGCGGCGGAGTTTCGTCCCGTGAGCTAGCTTATGATTTTTTCCTCGACGAAAGACTCCATATAGCCAAAGATGGGCATCAGAGGGCCACCAGGGGGCCCACGAGGCAGGGGGCGCGCCCTACCCCCTGGGCGCGCCCCCACCCTCGTGGACGGTGGGTGGCCCCCCTCTGGTACTTCTTTCGCCCAATATTTTTTATATATTCTCAAAATAATTCCCGCGGAGTTTCAGGACTTTTGGAGATGTGCAGAATAGGTCTCGAATATTTGCTCCTTTTCCAGCCCAGAATTCCAGCTGTCGGCATTCCCCCTGTTCATGTAAACCTTGTAAAATAAGAGATAAAAGGCATAAGTATTGTGACATAATGTGTAATAACAACCCATAATGCAATAAATGTCGATATAAAAGCATGATGCAAAATGGATGTATCACACAGTAGTATGATAGTTCATAGCAGTAGCAATGATAGTAAGAGTAACAGTAACAGTAGTAGCAGTAGTTTTGTAGCAGTTGTAACAACAGTAACAGAAGTAGTAACTTAGCAAGGATCAATATGTGAAAAGCTTGTAGGCATTGGATTGGTGATAACATTGGATAATATTCATCATATAACAGTCATAACCTAGAGCGACACGGAACTACCTCCAATTCATCAGTATAATGTAGGCATGTATTCTGTATACAGTCATACATGCTTAAGGAAAAGAACTTGCATGACATCTTTTGTCCTACCCTCCCGTGGCAGCGGGGTCCATAAGGAAATTAAGGGATATTAAGGCCTCCTTTTAATAGAGAACCGGAACAAAGCATTAACACATAGTGAATACATGAACTCCTCAAACTACGATCATCACCGGAAAGAATCCAAATTATTGTCACCTTGGGGTATACGGATCATAACACGTAGTAGGTGTATATAACTTGCCAGATTGGATCAAGAACACAAATATATTGGTGAAAGCATAAACGGTTCAGATCTGAAATCATGGCACTCAGGCCCTAGTGACAAGCATTAAGCATAACAAAGTCATAGCAACATCAATCCAGAACATAGTGGATACTACGGATCAAGCCCTAACAAAACTAACTCGATTACATGATGAATCTCATCCAGCCCATCACCGTCCAGCAAGCCTACAAAGAGATTACTGTTGGGAAATGTTGCATGGAAAAACAAAACAAAAATCTACGCACACACAATGATCTATTCATGGAGATGCATAGCAACGAGCGGGAGAGCGTGTCTATGTACCCTCGTAAACCGAAAGCGGAAGCGTTTGACAACGCATTTGATGTAGTCGAACTTCTTCTAGCTCCGACTGATCAAGCACCGAATGTACGACACCTCCGAGTTCTGCACACGTTCAGCTCGGTGACGTTCCTCGTCTTCTTGATCCAGCAAGACGTCGAGGAAGTAGCTGAGTTTCGTCAGCACGACGGCATGGTGACGGTGATGGTGAAGTGATCCACGCATGGCTTCGCCTAAGCACTGCAAGAATATGACCGGGGGTGTAAACTATGGAGGGGGGGGGGCGCACACGGCTAACAATTAATGTTCTGTGTGTTCTAGGCGCCCCCTCCCCACATATATATAGGTGGGAGGGGAGGAGAGGCATCCAGGGGCACCCCAAGTAGGATCCGAATCCTACTTGGGGTTTCCCCAAGTGGCGCCCCCCCTTTTCTTTTTTCACCGGAGAAGAAAGGGAAGGGGAAAGAGAGAAAGGAAGGGGGGGGGCGAACCCCCCTTTTTCCTTCTCCAATTCGGCCACATGCCATAGAGGGGGGGGGCATGCCACCCCTTGTGGGCTGGTGTGCTCCTCTCTCATGGCCCATATGGCCCATATATTCCCCCGGGGGTTCCGGTAACCCCCTCGGTACTCTGATAAATACCCGATACATTCCGGAACACTTCTGGTGTCTGAATACTATTATCATATATATCAATCTTTACCTCTCGACCATTTCGAGACTCCTCATCATGTCCGTGATCTCATTTGGGACTCCGAACAACATTTGGTCACCAAATCACATGACTCATATAATACAATATCGTCATCGAACGTTAAGCATGCGGACCCTACGGGTTCGAGAACTATGTAGACATGATCGAGACACTTCTTCGGTCAATAACCAATAGCAGAACCTGGATGATCATATTGGCCCCTACATATTCTATGAAGATCTTTATCGGTCGAACTGTTATGACAACATACGTTATTCCCTTTGTCTATCGATATGTTACTTGCTCGAGATTCGATCGTCGGTATATGCATACCTAGTTCAATCTCGTTAATGGCAAGTCTCTTTACTCGTTCCATAATACATCACCTCGTGACCAACTCCTTAGTCGTTTGCTTGCAAGCTTATGATGTGTATTACCGAGAGGGCCCAGAGATACCTCTCCTTCATTCGGAGTGACAAATCCTAATCTCGATCTATGCCAACTCAACAAACACCTTCAGAGATACCTGTAGAGCATATTTATGATCACCCAGTTACGTTGTGATGTTTGGTATCACACAAGGCATTCCTCCGGTATTCGGGAGTTGCATAATCTCATAGTCGAAGGAATATGTATTTGACATGAAGAAAGCAATAGCAATTAAACTGAACGGTCATTATGCTAAGCTAACGGATGGGTCTTGTCCATCACATAATTCTCCTAATGATGTGATCCTGTTATCAAATGACAACTCATGTCCATTGTTAGGAAACCTTAACCATCTTTGAACAACGAGCTAGTCAAGTAGAGGCTTACTAGGGACACGATATTTGTTTATGTATTCACACATGTATTTAGGTTTCTGATCAATACAGTTCTAGCATGAATAATAAACCTTTATCATGAATTATAAAATAACAAATTTATTATTGCCTCTAGGGCATATTTCCTTCAGTCTCCCACTTGCACTAGAGTCAATAATCTAGTTCACATCACCATGTGATTAACACCCATAGTTCACATCGCCATGTGTCCAACACCCATAGAGTTTACTAGAGTCAATAATCTAATTCACATCACCATGTGATTAACACCCAAAGAGTACTAAGGTGTGATCATGTTTTGCTTGTGAGAGAAGTTTAGTCGATGGGTCTGTCACATTCAGATCCGCATGTATTTTGCATATTTCTATGTCTACAATTCTCTACATGGAGCTACTCTAGCTAATTGCTCCCACTTTCAATATGTATCCATATTGAGACTTAGAGTTATCTAGATCGGTGTCAAAGCTTGCATCGACGTTACCCTTTACGATGAACTCTTTATTCATTGGTACAACGACGTCCTAAACAAACGGTTTAAAAACCCCTTTCCGCGACGACATTTGGAACCGTCGCCAAGTGAGTGTGGGCGATAGGGGGTCCTTCCCACACGACCCAGAAATCGTCGGGGATAGGCCCTCGTGGGACCCAGGCTGGGGCCGTGTGCGATCGGGCGAGGCATGGAAACCTAATCATTTTTGTAGGTATGTACATCCCACACGGTGAATCCACGAAATCATTTCCGTATGTATGTACATCCCACACGGTGAATCCCAGAAATCATTTCCGTAGGTATGTACATCCCACACGGTGAATCCCAGAAATCATTTCCGTATTTATGTTCATCCCACACGGTGAATCCCAGAAATCATTTCCGTAGGTATGTACATCCCACACGGTGAATCCTAGAAAATCATTTCCATAGGTATGTACTCCCTCCGTTCCAAATTACTTATCGCAGATATGGATGTATCTAGATGTATTTTAGTTCTAGATACATCCATTTATGCGACGAGTAATTTGGAACGGAGGGAGTACATCCCACACAGTTCTTTGCGTGGAAACGTGTGTGCAAGGTGGCCTAACGCGTACAGTTCACTGCCGGAAGCCGTGTGTGATTGTTAGTTGATCGAACACACCTACTTTCTAGAAACCGTGCGGGTTGTTTGAGTTCATCGCCCACGGTGCTGTCTGAGTAACCGCTTGTAATAGAAAACCCCTATAAGCAAGGTAATTATCCTATTATTGACAATCCATGTACTATTCAAACTGATATTTCTTATAAAACACGCCAGATATTTCATATCCGTGTAAAAGCAACCAGGATTTCATAATCGAATTACATCAGATAGCTTCGGCACTCAGTTATGCCATTACACAACAGCACCAAGTTTCACATGCATCATCAAAAACCTTTGGAAAGTAGCATCATACACGGTAAATAGACATATGAAACTCATCTGAAGCGGAAGGAAAATATTGAGCCTTCAGTGATTTTGAATGTCCTTGCAACTTTAGGCCAGTGGCTATGGATAATTGCCCGCCCAACCTTCGTCCTCTTCAGCAAGACTTCAATATCGTACCGTGGGTGTTGAGTGAATACCTTCCTCGCCTCTTGACCATGCAGGTGGTTTGAAAGGTAATCATCGGTGAACTGCTTTGAAAAGTACTGAAAACAAAGCTATGCATAAATCGCTGTTGTAAATTTTGAAATGGCACAGGGGGTAAAACAAGGTAAAAGAGTTGGTACCATCCTATAGTTGACTGATGTCTTCTTCATTGTGCAAACAAAGATCTTGCTGTTATTCGTCGCAAGTTTCTTCATCCTAACAATCTTTCTGAGTTTCTTGACTTGACTGATATTCATGGACATCTCATTTCCCCATATGCAAAATGGGTCGAACAATGGGTCTATGCCTCTGACAACAAGACCTACATGTGCAAGACCAAATTGTAAGAAACCTAAATATTATAATGATTCCTGCAACTGCACAATAATGTGGTATTAGCCAAAGGACCCTACTTGAACAAACCTCGATGGTAAACCGCAGTGTCTCCCATTGTTTCCCTGCAACACACATAAGGAAGATCTTGATTAGGTTAACTGAGAGTTGCCATACTATCAGTAGAATAGGTATTGAGTACAACCAAATTTGATTAGTGTCACATGCATAACAATACAAAATTGTACCCACAGCCAATGAAAATCAAATTGCAGAACTGAACCAAACAGTTAAATGGGTAGCAGACCAAATGAACCAAAATAGTTAACTGAGCACGACATTGCAGAATAGAAACATGTGCTAGAAGATAAGACAGTTAACAAAACAAAGAATGCTTGAGAACAATACTACGAAATGTAGCAATTGTTGGACCAAAGTGTTAACTGAACATTACATTTCAGAGGACCAAACTGTTAACTGAACATCAGATTTCATATTAACATTATAGTGGAAAAATCACTAGAAGGCACTGGCGGTGGCCTCGAGAAAACATCACGAACTGTATTTTAAAGTAGACAACCACGCAGCGATGTCGACGGTGGTATCGAAGACGAGGTGCTCCTCCAGGATCTGGCTGTCGACACACATGTCAGCCATAGCGACCTAGTTCGCGCGTGCGGCCACACGCTACTCAGCTCCACGTTATATTGCATGTAAAATGGCTGTGGACGACGCTTAATTGGAGGAGGGGGCAGTGATTTCGGTGGAAGGTGTCGCTCCGTCAGTCGGGGCATGTGGGACGGGAAAGGAGGAGGATGGTGTGGGTGGGGTGTGGATTACCTGGCCATATCGACAAGGCCACACAGCAAGAAGAAGGGTCGGCGGCGAGGAGGCCGCGCAACAAGAAGAAGGGTCACCGGCGAGGAGGCGGCGCTGCAAGAAGAAGGGTCGCCGACGAGGAGGCGGCGCTGCAAGAAGAAGGGTAGCCGGCGAGGAGGCGGCACTGCAAGAAGAAGGGTCGCCGACGAGGAGGCTGAGCTGCCAGTAAGCAGCAGTGAAGGTTTGAACTTGGAAAGCAAGGAGGAAAAGTGGAAATGTGGCTTTTGGTAGGAGGGAGGGGGCGGGGAGATAGATATTTCCGCGGTGGCAAAAAAATTCGCTCGGTGCCGCGAGAAACTGGCGTGCAAGTGTGGTTCAAGCGGGGGCGGTGGACTATAGATGACGAAGCTTCCTGCGTAAGCCAGACAAGACGGTGCGCCAAGATATTTTATATCGCATCCCACACGATTTTTCTAGTAAACTATTTGTGGTATACTTGATTTTTTCATTATGTTTTGAAAGACAAAATTGTGTTACGGAGGGAAAGGATGGTGTTTGAATTGCTAGAACATTTACGTACAGTGAACATGCAACTAGTACATGAGTGTCATGTTTAAATTTGGAATTATTCCGGGTTCGTTTGGCATTTTTATGCATTAATTGAGTTTCTGGGCATTTAATGTGCATAATTCAAATTTGAACTACAAGCACATGCTCCAATGCACCAAAGTTTGCTGAAAAATCACATGTGTGTCTTTGGGTGAATTTATAGTTCCCATGCAAGAAATGGGAACAAAATTCAAACATCTGGGTGTCGTGGCTTAGCCGGAAAGATTGGGAAACTTGGTTTTTTAATTCCTGTAAATCCAAAACACGGCTGAAAATCATGAAACCTGGCATGGTGTCATGACATGGCACCAACATGTTGCAGTAATTTTTTTGGCCGAATTGGGACAAGCTTTGGTGTAAGCTTCTTGCAAACCGGAGCTTCCCTCAAGAAGGCTCCTGGTTCCGAGAGGGAACGTGTCACCTCTGTCGTAGTTTTGTCACGGCAGATGTCCTCGTGAAAGGACTTAGTTGTGGGGCCATCGCAATGGGTTAGCTTGAAGGGGTTAAAGCGGACACGGGGACGCAAGAGAGTTTATACTAGTTCGGCCCCTTCGATGAAGGTAAAAGCCTACGTCTAGTTGTGATGGAATTGATGGGGTTTCGATGACTAGGGAGCAAACAAGCTTCGCCTAAGTCTCGAGTTGTTGTCTGTTGTCCTTGAACCGCCGCCGGGTCGTCCCCTTATATACATGGGTGACGCCCGTCGGTTTACAGAGTCCCAACACCGGCTCATATACGTGTTCGGTTTGGTCTCTACTTATTCCTAACTTACAATACAAGTTTACATACCGACGCCGGTTTACGGCTACAGGCCTTAAACCGATCATGGGCTTTAAGCCCTCATCTACCTTCATGGGCTTTAACATACTTAACTACTGATGAAGTTAACCCGGCCCAGATAGGCCGGTTTACGCCCAGTAGTAATATCCCCAACATTAGGCCCCAGATTGATTTGAACAGGTTCATGTCAATCCTTTAGCAAAAACTTCATCATTAACATCTTCTTGTAGTTTGGTGAACTGCCGTGATGTCATCTTCTCTGATTACTGTAAACCGGAGTGACGTCGTCTGTCATAAAGAAACTATCCATGATACCTTCTTGTTTAATAGATCTGCGACAATCGAGGCGACAACTCCGTTTCCAAATTCACGACCCCTTGATTCTCGCGCCTGACACATGTCCCTTTATTTATAAATAGGACCAAAGGGTCATTTATTTTTTCCCCTTCGTGCCCTTCTGCTTCGTCTTCCTCGCGTCGCCCAGCTTCGGAGCTCTGCCGCCGCCGTCAACTACTGCACCAACCTTGGCCGCTGCATCACCCTGAGCGTACCAGAGCACCGCGGCGACCTTCCGCGTCTTCCTCAGCTCCGGTAAGTCTTCTATCTTTTTCATTATAGATCTGTTCTAGGGTTTCCATGCTCTCTAGTGTTCATCGCCTGCTCCTTGTTCATATGCTAGATCTTTAGACGAGTCTGTGAATCTTTGCTTTTGTGTAGCAGTAGTTTTTACCCTCTGTTTTCACTTTCGCATATTAAGACCATAGATCTTATCCGTAGCGATGGCTCATTGATTCGGCACTGCTCCTTTTGGGCCTTGAATTTTTATCTCTTTTATGAACATGTTCCAGATCCAACGCTGTAGTATAATCTTGTGAAACCTATTTTTGCATACTTACTCATCTGCAATCTCGACCGTTTCAATGTTTAGACCAGGCGGTTTAACTTTGTAGAAAAAATTGCCAAACCGGTATATACCATTTGTCCCCTTGTTGTACTGCCAGATGCTGTTGCTTCATAAAACTCCGGTTTAGATAGAGCTGTCTTCGGTTTAACATTGTACATACTAGTGTACTTTAATCAATGCATTCTTGAACCGGAATCACCTATCTTGTAGATTTCATCATGGCCAAGCAAGTATATGAGTGCAACTGGGTTCCTTCTCGTGTCACAGAGACTCAACTGAACAATTTAGTCCTGGTCGGCGCTTTAGGCAGCAAAAACACCATCCATTGGAGGGTCCCTGACAAAGAATGCCCTCCCACACCTCAAGGAGAGGTCGTCGTTTTCGTAGATCACTTAGCTCGGGGCTTTAAGCCGCCCGGTTCTAAATTTTACCGGGATGTTTTGGCCAATTTTCAACTCCGCCCACAAGACACTGGCCCCAACTCTGTTACAAACATGTGTCACTTCCAAGTGCTCTGTGAGGTGTTCTTTCAAGAGGAGCCCACAGTTGAGTTGTTCAGAGACTGCTTCCATCTAAACCGCCGTACTGAGTTTACTGACGGTTCCAATACGGAATTGGGTGGTGTGGCGATTCAGAAAAGGAAAGAGGTCACATACCCTCACGCCAAACTGCACAGCCACCCCAAAGAGTGGAATCAAACATGGTTCTATTGCAAAGACACTTCCCCTGCTGGTGAAAATCCTTTGCCTGGCTTTCGTCCGGAGTGGCTTAGCAATACACAACCCTTTCTACAAAGGTTGACTGCCAAGGAGAGAAGCAAATATGCTCCTCAACTGTCCAAGCTCAGAGCCTTCATGGCCAATGGTTTAACAGGGGTTGACCTCGCTCGCTGTTGGATATCGTGGAGCATACTGCCCCTTAGTCAGCGCTCCGGTTTGATGTGTGAGTATACTGGCAGTGTTGATGACCCACTGCGACATGCTAACATCCAGCTCACCGACGAAGAAATCACAGAAGCTGTGAATAAAATGTTGAATGAACCGGAACACATCTGTGCTTGAACCGGCCTGCTTCCCTTCTGTGCCACCAACAAACTGCCAGCTGCAAGAGTTTGATTTTTCTTTTTACTGAACCTGTTATTGATATATCTGGTCATTGTTTAATATCAATGTCTGTTTAAACAGGGCGATGATCCGTTTTGGGGCAAGAAGCTTCCACAGGAGAAGCCAGAAAAAACAGACAAACCGGAAAGACCAACCCGGCCAAAGACTAAAGTCGTGAAACGGCCTGCTCATAAGAAGAAAACCACTGCATCTTCTGATCCGGCCGCTGATGATGATGTGGGTAATCCGGACCTTGAGGTAGAGCTTGACTCCCTTGGCTTATTTTTCACACGCCTTATTGATGATGATATTTGTCAGGATGATGCCGAAACCAGCCATGCTGATGTTGCAGAGGTAATTACTCTCTCTTCCGATTCAAACCCTTTGCCTTCGCTAAAAATCCGTCAGGCAAACCGGAAGGTTAAATTTTCTCATCCTCTTGCTTACTTGGATCCCAAATTTCTTATGAAGACCCAACAGCACGAAGCTCGCCGCACAACCCGGCACAGCGGCCAGGTAGTTACCTCTGCCGGTTTACCGAATAGTCCGGTTCGGAAACGCCGTTCAGAGGTCTCTAATTTGCTTGTCAGTGCTTGTCCTAAAGCGGGCTGTTTTCGTCAACCTCTTAATCTATCTGACTCCAATTATCAGGTTACTTCCCACTCATCCTCTGGCGAGTCATCGGCTACTCAGCTGCCACCGCTCAAAACGGTGCTTGGGTAAGCTATACTTATCATAATATTTCTGGTACATCACCTTGGAACATATGCTGTATTTGACTTTGTTATTCCTTTCAGGGCCAAGCCTAGGCTGAGTAAGAAGGCTCGCCTGGATAAAGCGGCCGAGGAGGACGCCGTCCCTGAACCGGGTAAAACACCAGATCTTGAAGCGGCTATTCATGAAGATATACCCAATGATCCACCACAGCAGGATGACGATTTTATTGCTGAAGAAAGGCCTATTGACACCTCAGGCCCTGTCAACCAGCCCACAAGCCCCATCCAGATTGAAAAATCCACCAGTCCATCCAAGCCTACTGATAAGCCAACGGCCCTAGTGCAAACCGGCGATGCCAAGGATGATGAGGTTGTCATTACTGGCATTGGTCGCACAGAGCTAGGAAATCCCGTTGCTTTATCTAGACACACTGCCAAGGAAGAATTTGCTACCATTGGCAAGGGAAAATGGAATACCGATCTGACAACTTATGCCGCTCTGAACGCCCAAGATCTCCATTCCGGCTATCTGAACCGGCTATACACCAGCCGTGACTATGAAGCTGGTCTGGTTAATATGATGAAAGAGAAATATGAGGTAACTTCCATATGCTTATCTGCGTATGTACTTCAATCTGTCAACTCTCCTAGCCCCCAAGGGCCAGTTTAGAATCTCCGTTCAAACCGGGACTTGTCAATGCAGACTTCAATATTTTCTGAATTTACTGATATAGCCCCCAAGGGCCAGTTCAACTTAGTGTAGTTAAATCGGGAATTTAGGTAATCAAGATTGTAGCAGAAATATTAACTGAACAAATAGCCATTAGCCCCCAGGTGCCAAGTTGAATACTTGTATTGAGCTTGGGACTTTTCTGAATAATTGAAGAGCAAATATGCATTAGCCCCCAAGTACCAAGGGCATAACTTGTTATGTGGTTGGTACTTCAATTCTTGTACCGTTATCTGAATTGTATGACTGCCTATATGCAGGCTGAGCTGAACAAAAGGGAAAAACAGATCACTGATCTGCAAGAAAATCTGAAGTGCCAACAAGCTGAAACCTCCAAAGCAAAAGAGAAATTAACCAACGCTTTAAGCGCCATGGAACAACTTAAGGAGGGCTTCAAGAAGAAGCGGGCAGATTGGGCCACTGAAAAATCCGCTTTAACCAAACGAGCAGAAGATGCCGAGGCTGCACTGAAACCGGTGGTGGACGAACTGACCAGCATAAAGCGGCAAGTGCATGCCATGACCGCTGCTATCTTTGGTAAGCTGGTTTGATTTCTGGATTTGATTTGGCCGTCTTATAGAGCTGCCGGTTTGTTAACCCTTTGTAATATTTCAGGGACACGCATTGGTCACTTGGGGTCAGATGTGCGGAAGAAATTGAAAGCCGCCTACACATTGACCGAACAACTGTACACTGGTGCACAGCGGATCATCTCTGCTGCATAACACAATAATCCGGCGCCCACTTTGATTCAGGACACTCTGAAGAGACTTTCGATGCTTCCTGCCCGGGTTGAAGAGCTGAAGAAATCCGCTGCTCGAACCGGTGCGATCAATGCCTTAATCCGGGCAAAAGCTTGGGTGCCGGATTTTGATCCTGTTGAAGCGGCTCAGGGCTATCCCAGCTTGAAGGAAGACGGGTCGGAGTTTAGTGAAGCGGATCTGCGAGCAATAAACCGGGAGGTGCGTCCGCTAGCTTGTCAATTGGTTGAATAAGCAGACTTGTCTCATTATCAAGCCCAATATGACAACCAAAACAAGCGAGTAGTTGCACCAATTCCTGAAGCGGAAAATCTTATCCCTCCAATCCGTAGCATACTTATGCTCCCGATATTGAACCGTCGTTGCTGATCCATGATGAAGATGTCTTTCAAGCATTAATGGGAATCGACTGGACAACTATTGATTTCCAGCCGCTGGGTAGAGAAGTTGAAGTTGAAGCGGCGTGGGATGACCCACAACCATCAGGCCAGGCTGGTGACCAAGCTTGAACCGGAAGCCGGTTTAAACTGCTTCTCCTTTGCGAAAAAACAATGATCTTATTTTGGGCACCGTGTTGCCTTGTAATAGGCTAGCCGATACTCTTGATTTTGATATGCCTTTGTGCATAATTACTGCAACTTGTTCTTCCTTTGGGTGATGAACTTTCCAAAGTATTTTCTGCAATACAAAAAATCTGCCATCGTTGGGCATGAAGTTGGCTTGGCCAATCTTGAAGCGGAGGTTTATAAACCCACACTGTTGGAGGAGATAGCAGCTCCTGTATATATCTAATGCCGGTTTACCATGTAAACCGTGCCGGGTTATAATAAAACACCGTGTTACTCCGTAATAGGATGTTAATGAAAAATCAAACCAGGTAAATAGTCTCCGGATTAAAAATGGACCGTGTTCCGTCAATTGACAGTTTGAACCGGTTTAAAACTTTGTCAGTTTAAAAAACGCAACAAAAAGAAAGAAATATCTATCAAAGAAAATTGTGAAGCAAAGGCAATGATAAAACCGTTTGCAAAAAGAGGCTTATTTTAGCCGATCAGATGGCGTTACCATGGTCGGACACGACCAAGCTCCCGATAGGTGTAGCTATGGTTCAAGTCAGCCAGGTCCCCAAATGAAACCGTGGCATTTATGCCGATCAAGAGGCGTGGCAGTGGTTCGGGTTCGACCAAGCCCCCAAGTGATTCTGTGGCCTTAGGCCGATCAAGAGGCGTGACTAGTTCAGACTTGACCATGTCCCCAAGTGATCTGGTGGCTTTCGCCTATCAAAAGGTGTTGCATTGGTTCGGATACGACCAAGCCCCCAAGTGATATTACATGATGCTTTGAAAAGCTAACTCAAGGGGTAAACCGGAGGCCGCTTTAGAACAACTCCGTGTAACCACACATGATGTAAAAGAACAGATACCCCGCTTTAGCTGAGGTTCCGGTTTATTATATTAATCATAATATATACATCGTCGTAATATGTACATAAGTAGAGCCAATGGCTCAGGTATAGTAAGGCCGAAGATGAGCTATGTTCCACGGCCTGTTGGTCTCCTCCTCTGATGTACGTGAGTCTTTATGCTCTCGAATATCGATCAGATAGTATGACCCGTTGTGCAGATTCTTGCTGACCACGAAAGGTCCCTTCGAAGGTGGGGATAACTTATGCATATCAGTCTGATCTTGGATGAGCCGAAGCACCAAATCTCCCTCTTGAAAGGTTCTGGTTCTAACTCGGCGGCTGTGATAACGACGAAGATCCTGTTGGTAAATCGCCGAGCGAGCAGCTGCTATGTCACGCTCTTCATCCAACCGGTCCAAAGCATCTTGCCGTGCTGTCTCGTTGTCTGCTTCAACATAAGCCGCCACACGAGGTGAATCATGACAGATATCACTAGGGAGAACTGCCTCCGCTCCATAGACCATGAAGAATGGTGTGTATCCTGTTGATCTGTTGGGTGTGGTATTGATGCTCCATAACACATATGGTAACTCTTCTACCCAATAACCCGGTGTTCTCTGCAAAGGAACCATAAGCCGGGGCTTGATGCCTCTCAAGATCTCTTGATTAGCCCTTTCTGCTTGACCATTGGACTGTGGGTGCGCTACGGATGAAACGTCAAGACGATGTGCTCCCGTTCGCAGAACTCCTTCATGGCACCCTTGGACAAATTGGTACCATTATCTGTGATGATACTATGTGGAAAGCCAAATCGGAAAATCACTTTTTTGATGAACTGAACCGCCGTGGCCGCATCACACTTGCTAACAGGTTCTGCCTCCACCCACTTTGTAAACTTGTCAACCGCCACCAGGAGGTGGGTCTTCTTATCTTTGGACCTTTTGAAAGGCCCAACCATATCCAGCCCCCAAGTCGCAAACGGCCAAGTAATTGGAATCATTCTCAATTCTTGAGCCAGCACATGAGCACGTCTTGAAAACTTTTGGCAACCGTCACATCGTCTGACCAGATCTTCCGCATCAGCATGAGCAGTTAACCAATAGAAGCCATGGCGGAACACTTTAGCCACCAAAGATTTTGAACCGGCGTGGTGACCACAATCTCCTTCGTGGATCTCACGCAAAATTTCACAGCCTTCTTCAGGAGACACACAGCGTTGAAACGCCCCTGATACACTGCAATGATGCAACTCGCCATTGATAATAGTCATGGACTTGGACCATCGGATTATCTGTCGGGCCAGAGTCTCATCCTCTGGTAACTCGCCCCGGTTCATGTACGCCAAGTAAGGAAGCGTCCAATCCGGAATGACATGAAGAGCTGCCACCAATTGAGCCTCCGGATCAGGAATAGCCAAATCCGCTTCACTAGGGAGCTTGACCGACGGGTTGTGCAGCACATCCAGAAAAACATTCGGCGGGACCGGTTTGCGCTGAGAGCCCAGCTGGCTTAAAGCGTTCGCCGCTTCATTCTTCCGTCGGTCCACGTGGTCCACCTGATAGCCTTTAAAGTGACCTGCAACAATATCCACCTCACGATGATATGCTACCATGAGTGGGTCCTTGGAATCCCAAGTGCCAGATACTTGTTGAGCCACGAGGTTCGAGTCACCGAAGCACTTAACTCGACTTAGATTCATCTCCTTAGCCATCCGGAGACCATGGAGCAAGGCTTCATACTCAGCTGCATTGTTAGTACAAGGGAACATTAAGCGGAGAACGTAACAAAACTTATCACCTCGTGGGGAAGTTAATACGACTCCAGCCCCCGAGCCTTCCAATTGCCTGGATCCGTCAAAATGGATGGTCCAATATGTGTGATCCGGCTTTTCTTCAGGTGCTTGCAGTTCCGTCCAATCATTAATGAAATCAACAAGTGCTTAAGACTTAACCGCCGTCCGAGGCACATACTTCAACCCATGCGGCCCAAGCTCTATAGCCTACTTGGCAATCCGGCTAGTCGCTTCCCGGTTCTGGATGATATCCCCCAAGGGAGCAGAACTGACCACCGTAATGGGGTGCCCTTGGAAGTATTGCTTAAGCTTCCGGCTTGCCATAAAAACTCCGTATACCAGCTTCTGCCAATGCGGATACCTTTGCTTGGACTCAATGAGTACCTCGCTGATATAATAGACCGGACGTTGAACCGGATGCTCCTTACCTGCCTCTTTTCGCTCCACCACAATAGCCACACTGACCGCACGAGCATTAGTAGCCACATATAGCAGCAACGGCTCTTTGTCAATGGGAGCAACAAGCACAGGCGGATTGGCAAATTGCCGCTTTAAGTCCTCAAATGCTTTATCAGCAGCAGAACTCCAGACGAATTGATCCGTCTTCTTCAACATCTAATACAAAGGGATTGCCTTCTCACCAAGGCGGCTGATAAACCGGCTTAACGCGGCAATCCGGCCTGCCAGGCGTTGAACATCATTGATACACTTCGGTTTAGCCAGGGAGGTGATGGCTGTGATCTTCTCCGGATTAGCCTCGATTCCCCTGTTGGACACCAGAAAACCCAATAACTTGCCTGCCGGTACACCAAAGACACACTTGGCCGGATTAAGCATCATCTTGTACGTCCTCAGGTTATCAAAGGTTTCCTTCAAGTCATCAACCAGAGTCTCCTTCTCCCTTGACTTAACCATGATATCATCCACGTAAGCATGTACATTACGGCCAATCTGCTTGTGAAGACAATTTTGTACACACCGTTGATAAGTTGCCTGGGCACTCTTGAGACCAAAGGGCATAGACACATAGCAGAAGGCTCCAAAGGGAGTTATGAATGCCGTCTTCTCCTGGTCCTTAACTGCCGTTTTGATCTGATGATAGCTAGAATATGCATCCAAAAAACTTAAACGCTCACAACCCGCCGTAGCATCAATAATTTGATCAATACGGGGGAGGGCAAAAGGATCTGCTGGACAAGCCTTATTAAGATCTATGTAATCCACACACATGCGCCAGGTGCCGTTTTTCTTAAGGACCAGCACCGGATTGGCAAGCCACTCAGGGTGAAAAACTTCAATAATAAAGCCAGCTGCTAAGAGCCTGGCTACCTCTTCTCCAATCGCCTTGCGTCTTTCTTCGTTAAACCGGCGGAGGAGCTGTTTCACCGGTTTGTATTTAGGATTCACATTAAGGGTGTGCTCAGTGAGTTGCCTCGGTACACCTGGCATGTCAGAGGGCTTCCATGCAAAAATGTCCCGATTCTCATGGATGAACTCGATGAGCGCGCTTTCCTATTTCGAATCCAAGTTGGCACTGATGCTGAACTACTTGGACGAATCGCCAGACACGAAGTCAACAAGCTTAGTTTCAGCTACCGATTTGAACTTCAGGGCCGGATCATGCTCCGTAGTTGGTTTCTTTAATGGAGTCATGTCCGCAGGATCAACATTGTCCTTATAATACTTCAGCTCCTCGGTGGCACAAACCGACTCTGCATAGGCCGCATCTCCTTCCTCGCACTCCAAAGCGATTTTACGGCTTTCGTGAACCGTTATTGTCCCCTTGTGACCCGGCATCTTAAGCTGCAAATACACATAATAGGGCCATGCCATAAACTTGGCATAGGCCGGTCGCCCAAACAGGGCGTGATATGGACTTTGGATTTTCACCACTTCAAACATCAATGTTTCCGACCTGGAATCATAATCATCTCCGAAGGCCACTTCCAGAGCTATCGTACCAACAGGATATGCTGACTTGCCAGGTACCACACCATGGAACACCGTATTGGACGGTTTGAGATTTTTATCTGTTAGTCCCATACGATGGAAGGTCTCATAGTACAAGATATTAATGCTGCTCCCTCCATCCATGAGCACCTTGGTGAACTTGTAACCTCCCACCTGAGGCGCCACCACCAGAGCCAACTGACCTGGATTATCAACCTGGGGAGGGTGATCCTCTCTACTCCATATGATTGGCTGTCCAGACCAACGTAGATAACGGGGCACGGCCGGTTCAACAGAGTTGACTGCCCGCCTCTGAACCTTCCGGTCTCGCTTGTCCAAGCTAGTGGTGAAGACATGGTACTGCCCACTATTCAACTGCTTTGGGTTGCTCTGGTAACCCGACTGTTGCTGCTGCTGGTTGTAACCACCCTGGTTGTTCTGATTATTTTGATTGTTATGTCCGCCCGGATTACCATTAAATCCTGAACCAGAATTTCCTCCACCTTAACCCAGCCCGGATCCTGAGCCACCGCCAGAGCCATGATCATACCGGAAAGCATTAGAATTCTTGAACTCCTGCATAATGAAGCAATCCTTCCAAAGGTGGTTTGCTGGCACCTCCTTCGTCCCATGCTTTGGACAGGGCTGGTTCAATAGATAATTTAAGCGGTCCGGGTTAGGGTTAGGCGCTCCACCGCGATTCGGCGGTTTACCCTTGCGTCGCTGACCCTTGTCCTGCGCGTTGGTATTAGCCACGAAGTCCATGTTGCCATCCGCTTTACGCTTGCCTCTGCTACCGTTACCTGCCGAGTGGTGCTGCTGACCTTTGGGGTTGCTGTTCTTCTTTCCCTTCCCTATCTTGTCATCATCAGACTCGGGATCCTTGGTACTATCATAATCAGCATACTTTACCAGGGCAGCCATGAGGGTCCCCATGTCAGTGCAATGGCGCTTCATCCGTCCCAACTTCAGCTTTAGGGGCCCAAACCGGCAGTTGCCTTCTAGGGTTATGACTGCAGTGTCAGCGTTGATGCGGTTTGATGAATGCAACACTTGTGAGACCCGGCGCACCCAATGAGTCATCGATTCTCCTTCCTCCTGGACGCAGGCAGCTAAGTCCACTATCGACATAGGCTGCTTACATGTATCCTTGAAATTACTGATAAATCGGGCTCGTAATTGGGCCCATGAACTGATAGAATTGGCCGGTAAGCTTTTTAACCAAGTATGGGCTGTTCCTTCAAGCATCATGGTGAAGTATTTCGCACATGTCGCATCATCCACATCGAGCATCTCCATGGCCATCTCATAGCTCTCCACCCATGTCTCTGGAGGTTGATCCGCCGTGTAATTTGGTACCTTGCGCGGGCCTTTGAAATCCTTGGGCAGGCGCACATTGCGTAAAGCGGGGACAAGGCAAGGCACCCCCAAAGAACTAGAAGTAACACCAGGTTCAACCGAGATAGTTGGACTAACCGGCGTAAGCTGCCAATCCTGATACTTTGCGGCTAACTCAGCCTCCCTGCGCGCTCGGGCCTGGTCCACCACTTCCTGAGCGTTATCAGCACCACCTGCCGGGTTGTTGCCGCGGGGTGCTCCACGTCGTTCATTACTTGACACTGCCGGTTCATCCATATGCCTGCTATAGCTCCGGCTTGGATGAGGGGTCGAGTGGATCCGGTCGCGGCTGTACGAGTATGCTTCCTGTTGGACCAAAGCTGTCCTAAGAAGCTCCTTGACCCGTCGCGTCTCTACCGCCTGCGGCGAGTCACCTTCAATTGGAATGGCCTCCAGCCGTGCAGCAGCGGCAACGAGATTGTCCATCGGGTTGGAGTAGTGACCCGGAGGTGTTGAAACAGCCTGAGGTATAACAGTGTTTTGATGAGGCGGATTCATCAGACGAGGCTGAACCGGCGTGCCGGTCCCAGGAGTTTCCGCCCGGTTTTCCTCCAACGGATTACTGGTTCCTGCTCCTAGGTGTTGAAAAGGTCTCTGGCCTCGAAAACCGAAGGCAAACGGGATCGGCACTTCCTCTTCATGACTTCATGCGACGCGTTCTGGTCCAACATGAGCCTGTAGGTTTGCGCGTCTAAAGCGGCCCGCTCTGTGGTCATCCTGGCATTCTCAGCTGCCAGGTCCGCCTTGGCCTGGGTGATCTGTTCCTTCACCTTTGCAATCTCTGCGTTGTGGACGTCCTGATCCGCCGGGTTAGCTTCTGCCATAAGCACAACCAATGCATCAAATAGATCTGATAGAACTTGAGCCGGCGGGCGTACAGAGCTTCCTGCCCCGGCAGTTGTCACCGCTACTGAACCGGAGGTTATTGGCGCAGCGGTCGAAGAATGAAGCGCTGCTTGTGTGCCGGCCATGAATATTCCAACTCGTTTGGGTAGATCAGAGGGGTCCAGAATACTGTCGCCATCGGAACAGCCCCCAATCCGGCCATCTTGTAGCTGATATAGAGATTCGGTTTCTCCGGTTGATGACTCGTCGCCGGAATAAACGACGGTCTCGCCGCGAGATTCCGATCCATCCTCATAACTTCCTCCATGGATGACTCCCACGAAGGCATGCTTCACGACCGGTTTAACCCGGGCGGATCACGCACGCTGAGCCGTTTCGACAAGGTCGGTGCAGATGTCCGGTTCAGGGCCCGGTTCACCGATCTTGCCGATGAAAACGTGTATGCCACCAAAGGGGACCCGGTACCCATACTCAACTGAGCCGGCCTCGGGGCCCCAGCCTGCATCATCGATGTAGAGCTTGCCGCGACGACTCTTAGTCATCCGGCCCACAGCGTAGCCCTCGAGTCCTCCAAAGCGGCCCTCCAAGAACTTGAAACCATCGTGCGATAGCCCCATGGTGGGCGCCAACTGTCGTAGTTTTGTCACGGCAGATGTCCTCATGAAAGGACTTAGTCGTGGGGCCATCGCAACGAGTTAGCTTGAAGGGGTTAAAGCGGACACGGGGACGCAAGAGAGTTTATACTACTTCGGCCCCTTTGATGAAGGTAAAAGCCTACGTCTAGTTGTGATGGAATGGATGGGGTTTCGATGACTAGGGAGCAAACAAGCTTCGCCTAAGTCTTGAGTTGTTGTCTGTTGTCCTTGAACCGCCGCCGGGTCGTCCCCTTATATACATGGGTGACGCCCGTCGGTTTACAGAGTCCCAACACCGGCTCATATACATGTTCGGTTTGGTCTCTACTTATTCCTAACTTACAATACAAGTTTACATACCGACGCCGGTTTACGGCTACAGGCCTTAAACCGATCATGGGCTTTAAGCCCTCATCTACCTTCATGGGCTTTAACATACTTAACTACTGATGAAGTTAACCCGGCCCAGATAGGCCGGTTTACGCCCAGTAGTAATATCCCCAACAACCTCCGTGTGCGAAACGACATACGTACACCGCCTTCTCCCGCCTTAATTTTTTACACAGGCGGATTAGACCAAATAGAAGTATCATGCTAAATTTTGGAATTATTCCATGTTCGTTTGGCCTTTTTATACATTAATTGAGTTTCTGGGCATTTAATGTGCATAATTAAAATTTGAACTACAAGCATGTGCTCCAGTGCATCATAGTTGTTTGAAAAATCACATGTGTGTCCTTGGGTGAATTTCTAGGTCCCATGCAAGAAATGAGAGTGAAATTCAAACATCTGGGCGTCGTGGCTTAGTAGGAAAGATTGAGAAACTTGGTTTTTTAATTCTGGTAATTCCAAAACACGCCTGACAATCATGAAATTTGGCATGGTCTCATGACATGGCACGAACATGCTATGGTAATTTTTTTGGCCGAATTGGGTCAAGCTTGGGTGTAAGCTTCTTGCAAACCGGAGCTTCCCTCAAGAAGGCTCGTGGTTCCGAGAGGGAACGTGTCACCTCCATGTGCGAAATGACATACGTACATTGTCTTCTCCCGCATTAATTTTTTTGCACATCCAGATTAGACTAAATAGAAGTACTGTGCTAAATTTTGCAATTATTCCGGGCTCGTTTCGCCTTTTTATACATTAATTGAGTTTCTAGGCATTTAATGTGCATAATTCAAATTTGAACTACAAGCACAGGCACCAGTGCACCAAAGTTGTTTGAAAAATCACATGTGTGTCCTTGGGTGAATTTCTAGGTCCCATGCAAGAGATTGGAGTGAAATTCAAACATCTGGGCGTCGTGGCTTGGCCGAAAAGATTGAGAAACTTGGTTTTTTAATTCCTGTAATTCCAAAACACGCCTGAAAATCATGAAACTTGGCATGGTGTCATGACATGGCATGAACATGCTACGGTAATTTTTTTGGCCGAATTGGGACAAGCTCTGGTGTAAGCTTCTTGCAAACCGGAGCTTCCCTCAAGAAGGCTTGTGGTTCAGAGAGGGAACGTGTCACCTCCGTGTGCGAAACGACATACGTACACTGCCTTCTCCCGCCTTAATTTTTTACACAGCCAGATTAGACCAAATATAAGTACCATGCTAAATTTTGGAAATTATTCCGGGCTCGTTTCGCCTTTTTTATACATTAATTTAGTTTCTGGGCATTTAATGTGCATAATTCAAATTTGAACTAGAAGCACATGCTCTAGTGCACTAAAGTTGTTTGAAAAATCACATGTGTGTCCTTGGGTGAATATCTAGGTCCCATGCAAGAGATGGGAGTGAAATTCAAACAACTGGGCATCGTGGCTCGGCCAGAAAGATTGAGAAACTTGGTTTTTTAAATCCTGTAATTCCAAAACATGCTTGAAAATCCTGAAACTTGGCATGGTGTAATGACATGCCACTAACATGCTGCGGTATTTTTTTGCCCGAATTGGGACAAGCTTTGGTTTAAGATTTTTGCAAACCAGAGATTCCCTCAAGAAGGCTCGTGGTTCCGAGAGGGAACGTGTCACCTCCGTGTGCGAAACAACATACGTACACTGCCTTCTCCCGCCTTAATTTTTTTACACAGCCAGATTATACCAAATAGAAGTACCGTGCTAAATTTTGGAATTATTCCGGGCTCGTTTGGCCTTTTTTATACATTAATTGAGTTTCTGGGCATTTAATGTGCATAATTCAAATTTGAACTACAAGCACATGCTCCAGTACACCAAAGTTGTTTGAAAAATCACATGTGTGTCCTTGGGTGAATTTCTAGGTCCCATGCAAGAGAGGGAGTGAAATTCAAACATCTGGGCATCGTGGCTCAGCCGGAAAGATTGAGTAACTTGGTTTTTTAATTTCTATAATTCCAAAACACGCCTGGAAATCAAGAAATTTGGCATGTTCTCATGACATGGCACCAACATGTTGTGGTAATTTTTCTGTCCAATTTGTCAAGGCGCACACACTAACAATCAACAAAGTCATTTTGGAACAAGTGTTGTCACGTTACAAATCGGAAACGCAAGTATTATTGAAACCGTGGGCATTCGACCTACCAATTACGTGCGTCCACGCGTCCGTTTTTTTATTGGCTAGGAGGTGCCATGCGGGGTAGCTATTTGAGTACATGAGGTGTGCGATCAGACCCCTGTGCGTGCTCATCGAGAGGACAGCCCTTTTGACCGCTACCTGTCGTGCACCTCCCCCCAACATATCCATTAATGGCGCTTGAGCACCTGTTCTACAGCGTGGCTATATGTTTCACTGGACTGAGATTTAAGAGAGAAAAATGAAAATCTGAAAAGAAAGTTTTGCACGGATCTTGATGTAAGATCCGACAGACCTATATAGCATCGACTGCGACTTATAGCAAGTATGATGAATATAAGGATGGTGACATTGGATAATAATTGTCTTACATATTTATAAACATAATTAAAAAATCCACATGCGGCAACGCCCGATATACACAAGGGCAAAAGAGGAAGGAAGCGACAGCAGGAACTAATCTCCGTGGTGGGCGGCAACGAGCTCTTTCTTGTCCTCAAGATGCTGGTTGAGAGCATCCACGGATTCCTCCACCAGTCTTCTGCGCTCGGTGTGCAACATGGCATTCTCGTCCATAAGTTTCTCGACGATGACGTCGGTCCTCTTCAACAAGGCAGTGGTCTGCTCCTGCTGCTCCGCACTTCCAACGATCTTCGCCCTCAGCAGGTCGCGTCGGCCCGGAGCTTCGCATTGCTCTCATTTAGTTGTCGGATGACGTCGGTAGACTGTTCAAACAAGGCTTGCAGGTCATCCTACAACCTCGCCCACCTAGAGATCTGATCCATCTGCTTGAGGATGAGGGCACGCATGCGCCTGCAAGAGTCCTCACCTACCCGCGAGGCAATTTCCCAGGACGCCGTGGCGTGGGAGGACATCTCTGCTGCATTCGTGGTGCGGCGGGACATCTCTTCTGCTTCCGCAGTGCGGCCAGACCAGTCTGCTGCATCGATGGCGTAGCGGGTCCTCTGTGCTGCTCGGCGGCGTGGCCGGACCTCTCTGCTGCTACGGCCGTGCGGCGGGACATGTTGGCTGCTATCGCGGCGAGGCGGGACATCTCTCATGCTCCCTCTTCCAGGCTCGCCTCTCCCTGGTCGCAATCTCTCGACCCAGAACTCACGCTGGCCATGGCGGACGCAAGGGAACGATGATGAATGACTTGTTTATTTTTCACTTTTTGTGGATGAGGAGTTGAGGAGGAATGTGCAGTCATCTTGGAGTAGTAGTATTTATAATCGCATAGTAATACGCTCCTAAGTGGGAAACCGTTTAGGTTTTGATCGGTGTGAATAGGTTTGCAATTTGGAATGTGACAGGACGCATGCTCAAAATTTACTGACGGTTATAAGTGCGACACTATTCCTGGAAGGCGTAACGTGGGCACGTATGCCTTCTCGGCCGCGTATGTGGCGTTTGCACCATAGGGTGCACCGCAATAGGCAATGTCAGCACACGTGTTTTAATTAGAATGAGTGTGCCCATCTAGCGCACACACGTTGATCTATCTAACTGTTTCAGTTTGTTGTGGCTAATCGCAAACATTTCATCCATGTGAAGTGTATGCCATCAATCACAGACACTTTGATCCGGCTTACCCATTTCTGTTCTGTTTCCTAATCACAAACAATTAATCCTTCTGAAGCATATGCCCTCAATCACACACACCTTGATCTGGCTGACCGTTTCTTTTGTGTTGCCTAATCACAAACAGTTCATCCAAGTGAACCATATGCTGTATATCGCACACACCTTCATCTGGCTGCCCGTTTCTTTTGTGTTGCCTAATCACAAACAGTTCAACCGAGTGAACCATATGCTCTATATCGCACACGCCTTCATCAGGCTGCCCATTTCTTTGATTCCGCCTCATCGCAAACAATTCATTGGACTGAACCATATGCCCTGGATCGCACACGCAACTAAAATCTGAACCGTGTTTGATGCATCCTCCATCGCAAACGTTTTCACCTTTTTTGACGATTTTCATACAGCACCGTTTGCGATTATGGCACCGCACACAGTTTCTGATCGTAGTGTCGCGTTAGCAGCATCCTGCAGTAGTGATTACCTCCATAACCGAGAAACATTTCCTTAGTCTTCTTTAAGGTACCTAAGGATAATTTTTACCGCTGTCCAGTGATCTACTCCTGGATCGCCATTGTACCCCCTTGCCAAACTCATGGCAAGGCACACAATAGGTCTGGTACACAGCATGGCATACTTCATAGAACCTATGGCTGACGCATAGGGAATGACTTTCATTCTCTCTCTATTGTCTGTCGTGGTCGGGCTTTGAGTCTTACTCAACTTCACACCTTGTAACACATGCAAGAACCCTTTCTTTGACTGATCCATTTTTGAACTTCTTCAAAACTTTATCAAGGTATGTTCTTTTGTGAAAGTCTATTAAGCATCTCGATCTATCCCTATAGATCTTTATGCCCAATATATAAGCAGCTTCACCGAGGTATTTCATTGAAAAATTCTTATTCCAGTATCCTTTTATGCTACCTAGAAATTATATATCATTTCCAATCAATAATATGTCATCCACATATAATATCAGAAATGCTACAGAGCTCCCACTCACTTTCTTGTAAATACAGGCTTCACCATAATTCTGTATAAAACCATATGCTTTGATCACCTCATCAATTGCACCAGTCCATAGATGGATCGCTAGAGCTTGCACACTTTTTTAGCATTTTTAGGATCAACAAAACCTTCTGGTTGCATCATATACAACTCTTCTTTAAGAAACCCATTAAGGAATGCAGTTTTGACGTCCATTTGCCAGATTATAAAATGTGGCAATTGCTAACATGATTCGGACTGACTTAAGCATCGCTACGGGTGAGAAAGTCTCATCGTAGTCACCTTCAACTTGCCAAAAACCTTTCA
Organism: Triticum urartu; assembly: GCF_003073215.2. NCBI lineage: Eukaryota > Viridiplantae > Streptophyta > Magnoliopsida > Poales > Poaceae > Triticum > Triticum urartu. The sequence goes on from NC_053026.1 coordinate 427,300,137, forward strand.
CGACAAGTCGAGCTTCGTAGATAGTAACATTACTGTCGGTGTCAAAACCGGCGGATCTCGGGTAGGGGGTCCCGAACTGTGCGTCTAAGGCGGATGGTAACAGGAGGCAGGGGACACGATGTTTACCCAGGTTCGGGCCCTCTTGATGGAGGTAATACCCTACGTCCTGCTTGATTGTTCTCGATGATATGAGTATTACAAGAGTCGATCTACCACGAGATCAGAGAGGCTAAACCCTAAAAGCTACCCTATGGTATGATTGTCTGTTGTCCTACAGACTAAAACCCTCCGGTTTATATAGGCACCGGAGGGGGCTAGGGTTACACAAGGTCGGTTACAAAGGAGGAGATATACATATCCGTATTGCCTAGCTTTCCTTCCACGCCAAGTAGAGTCCCATCCGGACACGTGATGAAGTCTTCAATCTCGTATCTTCATAGTCCAACAGTCCGGCCAAAGGATATAGTCCGGCTGTCCGGAGACCCCCTAATCCAGGACTCCCTCAGTAGCCCCTGAACCAGGCTTCAATGACGATGAGTCCGACGCGCAGTATTGTCTTCGGCATTGCAAGGCGGGTTCCTCCTCCGAATACATCATGGAAGAGTTTGAATATGAGGATAGTGTCCGACCCTGCAAAATAAGTTCCACATACCATCGTAGAGAGAATAATATTTCCACAAATCTAATCTGCTGACACGTTTTGACAGCATGATATCACACCATGGCCCGGTTATTATTCGAACCACTTTTCTCAACCAGCTCCGCACATATCGCGAGGCGGTTTTCTTGATACGTCTTGTCAAAGCAGAGATCGTGTTCCCCTTATCACAGGATTCTCATCAATACGGGCATAGGTAACCCAACCGCGCCATCAATTACGTCGTCTGGGGAATAAGCGGTTTTTGCCAGGCAAGTGGGGAGACTCATTGCCTCCTCCGCCCTTATAAAGGGACAAAGATTTACTTTTTTCACCCACGCATTCTTCCTTCTCGCTTACCCATTCCCGCACACTCGAGTTCTAGCGCCCAAGCTAGCATTCTTCTTCCCGAACCACTCCAATCATGTCCGGAGGAGGAGGCAAGTGGATGGTCTCCTCCGTCACAGACAAAAAGTTATAGGAAGCCGGATACTTGGTCGCGGATATCGCGCACCGGCTGCCAAATGCGGGGCAGATCGTCCCCACGCCCGAACCCCATGAGAGGGTAGTTTTTCTTACCCATTTCGTCTGCGGACTGGGATTTCCTCTCCACTCGTTTGTCCGCGGGCTCATGTTCTACTAAGGGCTGGATTTTCATGATCTGGCCTCCAATTTGATCCTCAACATCTCGGCGTTTATCGTCGTGTGCGAGGCCTTCCTCCGCATCAGGCCCCACTTCTGCCTATGGCTGAAAACCTTTAATGTCAAACTGAAGGTGGTGGGTGGCCAGCAAGCAGAGTGCGGAGGCGCCATGGTGGGCAAGATGCCTAATGTCACCTAGCTCGAGGGCACCTACATGGATACCATAAAGGGGTGGCAATCGGGGTGGTTCTACATCACCGAGCCACGCGACTCCAACTGGGTGGCGGCCCCCAAATTTCGAACCGGAATCCCCACCCGGCTCACCTCCTGGAAAAAGAAGGGCCTGTCCTGGGGTTCTGCGGTAGAGCTGACCGGACTCCAGACCTGCATCCAGAACATGAAGAACAAGAAAATCAAGCTCGTCAACATGGTCCAGGTTATGCTCTTCTGCCGGATCCTTCCGTGCCAATGACGAGCATTTGTTTTGTGGGAGTTCGACTCGGCCAAGCACCAGACGCTGCGAGAGCTCTACGACACGACGCACGAGGCCGTCTGGAGGGTGCTGTTTAAGGGAGCCGAGATGCCTCCCTCCCTTACCGAGGACCACGGACTCAGCGCAAAGCGCCGCGCCCATCCGGTAGGCTTTTATATCTCTCAGGTATTTATTCGCCCTGGTTTAGTTATGTGCTGGATCTAAGCTTTCATGTCATTAGCATGACTGGATAGAGACAGAGGAGCAGCTTGATTGCCCAGCCCCCTGCCCGAAGATCCTGCAGACGCTCTTCTAACGAAGATGCTAACTCCGGCACCTTACGAGGTGCTGGAAAAGAAGGACAAGAAGAAGGCCACGAGGACCCGAAAGGGTCTCCGGCGCAAGGTTACATCAGGCTCATCGTCCGATGACTCCGACACGCACTCCTCCCACGGAAACGAGGAGGAGGAGAAAAGCTCTCCCCCCGGCCGGGGGAGACAAGAAAAGGAAGGCCGACCCATCCGGGGAGGCCGAAGGGTCCAAGAAGGGAAAGACCCTCCCTTTGGACTGTGCCACGACGGCTGCCGACAGCGGCGATAAGTGGCTACCCAGGGACAAGCCCCTGGTGAAGTCGTAAGTGTCCGGACACCATAGTGCTTCATGGTATGTTTTATTGTACTGCCTTTCCTCATGCCGAACATGATTATGCAGTCCGTCCCCAGCTCATCTCTACGTACCCTCGTCGAGCGGCTCTTTGGACTCGTCGGATATGAACAACGGTTCTCCTCCGACGGCTTCCACCCCTCGCCCTACGGACAACGCCGAGGTGTTGTCTCAAAAGGCACTGAGCCAAGGGGAGGTGATCCTGGGGGCGCCTCACGGCGACCTCCTGGACCCTGGGTACCAAGGGAGTGAGGCTTCTATGGGCTTCGAGTTCGGGCCCCAGCCGGACACTGCGCCGGAACCTTCGATGGTTCTGGACTCCGGCAGGCGGTCCCCCATTAAGGGGGGCCAACCATCCGTGCCGGTGTCCTCTGTCCAACCAGAGGCACCGGTCACCCTGCTGGAAGCGTTTCGCAGCGCTTCCATCGCAGAAGAGCACCGCACTATCATGAGTGCGATGGTCGAGAAGGTTCAGTCCGCCAAAAACGGACTGACCGAAGCTTGCGCCAGCCTCCTAACAGGCTTTGAGGTAAGCATTCAAAATATAAGAAAATATTACCGCATAGATAGTAGCCCCTGATGCTCTGTTCGGCGTTCGTGAAGAAAAGCTGAATAGAGGATCAAATGATAACTCAGGAGTCTAATTAGAGCATGTCTATGTATATGTGCAGGCTTCACTGCTGGCCGCTACCGCACGTACTGCGGAGGTATCTGCGCTGAAGAAGGCCCTGAAGCAGTCCGAGGACGAGCTCAACCTCACCAAGGGGCAGCTCGAAGAGAGCAAAGGTAAGATATACCCCTGTCTATATAGTTAAAAAGAAGTTCGGGTGTAAAGTAATAGGATCATCATGAATTTGTCAGGGGCCACGACCGAGGTGGAGACCCTGAGGAAGGCGGTGTCCGAGGCCGAAGACAAAGCGGCCAAAGAACGCCTGGAATGGGAGAAACAAGAAGCCCGAGTAGGCGAGGTGCAGCAAGAGCTCGAGGCTCTCGCCAAAAAGCACGAGTCCTTGGAGCTTGACTCCAAGACGCGAGAGTCTGAGCTCGCGCAGGCGCTTGAAAGCATCCGGAGCGCCAAGGCCGAAGCCCACAAGGCCCTCCAGGAGATTGACATGGCGAAGAAGATAGCAGCGGGTAAGGCATTCAATATGCAAAGCAAGCATGTGAAGGAGACTTCACTACAAAAAAAACACTTCCGTGATGATACGTGTTTGTCACAGTAGGTCGCGTTTTTTGTCATGCATGTACATCCATGACAAATTTATGACAGAATCAAGATAGTCATACCTGTGCTGTCATAGAAGTGTTCCATGACATTACCAAAATTATCATCACGGAAGTGTCCAATTCCATGACAATAAATCGCGTGTCACAGAAGTGCTTTTGGCAAGGGTGACCGACACGTGGCATCCACCATAACGGAACGCCGTTAAGCTATCGGGTCGGGTTTTGGATCTGATGACCCGTTAACATCCCCGACCAATGGGGATTTTCCACGTGTAAAATCATCATTGGCTAGAGGAAACACGTGTCGGCTCATCGTTGGGACAGATGTCATCTACTCACTGGACAGAAGGCGCCTATGATACGTCGACACGTGGCACGGCTCAACAGTGGCCCATTCCTGTGAAAAGGCCGGCCCATTTGACTTGGTCAAAAGCTGGCGGGCCGGCCCATGGAAAGCCTATTAACGACCTGTTCGCATATAGCCCATTTACACCCCGCTAACCCAAGGCCCGTTATGCCCTATCTGAATTAGGCCCAGTAGCATCATCTGGGCCATCCAATATGATTCCAGCCCGTTTTCACTTCTGGCCCATGTATAGCCCATGATGTCTTTCAGCCCATATGAGGCCCTTTGTAACTCTTGGCCCATTAGCGGCCCGTGCTGAAACTGGCCCGTAATGAACAGTGTATTACTTTACACCCATTAACGGCCTGTGGTGAAACTGGCCCGTAAAGAATAGTGTATCACTTTATACCCATTAACGGCCCGTTATTCCATTGGGCCGTTTCCAGCCCAAGTTAACTTTCGACCTTCTGAGGGCCCATTTATTCTTGGGCTCATTTGCAGCATTCGGTTACTTACGGCCCGTTACTGTCATTTTCTGTTTGTGGGCCAAATTCAGCCCGTCGTTACAGTCGGCCCATTTGTGGACCGTTAGTCTGTTGGGCCATTTTCATAGCATCACCAAATACGGCCTATTAACGGCCCGTTATGGTCAGCCCATAAAACGTACGATTTCCATTAAAGGCCCGTCTATGGCCCATTAAAGGCCCGTACAAGACCCATAAATGAGCCGGCGGCCCATGGATCCTACGAGACGTACAAGGCCCATGGATCCTACGAGACGTAGAAGGCCCATGGATCCTACGAGACGTAGAGGCCCATGGATCCGACGGCCCGTGAAGGGCCATGGTCGGGCGAATTGGCCCCCGTTTGAACGATATAGCATATTCAAAGAATTATCCTACTCAATACTATCACCTCTAAAAAGCCTACACTATTACAACAAAGAGATCAAGGCATAGAAAGGTAGAATAATCCTACACTATACAATAAAGAAATTACAGCCGATTATACCTAATGGGCATTATGGTTCGGCACAGGTGATAATAAAGCATACACAAACAGCAAATTACATACACTAGGGAAATACAGCTCATACATCATGGACGCGCATCAACTTAACTCCATTTGAACTATAATCTCTTCAGAAAATAGGATTGGCCGGATTCAGATAGCATAAATTTCAGTCTGCAAAATCTCCAATTCCTTCATGGTTACCTCAATGTCTTGTTTCATTTTTTGACTCCTGCATCTAATACCTGCATGTCCAGTTTCAACTTGTTGATTATACGTTGACAATCATGTACACGTTGTCTTGCCACCTCTAGTTGATGCTCGAGAACATCAGCACATTCCAATTCCAATCCATAATCATTCGGTAACGACCATGCCGCACTGCTCGCAGATCTTTGTGTTGATGTCACTTCATCCTGAAATGTTTCTGTAAGTACACATGACTAGGGCAAAAATATAGTTACAACAGTGAAGTGAACAAGACACTATTTTGTACTACATGGTAAAACAGGACTAACAATGATGTTACACGTCACTTTAAAAAAAATGTTACACGTCATGAAGCATAAGTAGGTGATATTTTAAAAATTATAAAAAAGATAGTTTGTGCAACCTGCATACAGAAATCCCTCTTAGCTCACCAGAGGAGCATGATGTTGGGGCCCAATCTAAAACACAAACAAGTTACAAATTTAGACAGCATGTTGCGTATAAGTAAGCAAGCAGTTGGCCATTCTGTGCCTCAATTAAAGTCTTAGGGAGCATAATGAACAACAGAGGGTTTCATACAAACATACTACAACAGGCAAAACTATGCAATCATTAGCGTAGTATAAACTAGATTGTGAGCCTCATGCAATAATAGTTGGTTAATAGACTTCAAAGCTTCAGGCACACTTCGGTAGAGTAATTAAATGGTAAGGCCTTTAATTATGTCAACTAATAGTGATATAAGTACCGAACATCAGGCATGATTATTTGGGCATCTCATTAATCAAGGACAAATAAAGCAATTGAAAAGAGAAAATTAACTATGCCTGAAACAAACAAGGAATTGAACTGTTGAGTTGCATACAGTGACTTACCTTAGCAGGTTGAAGAGGCTCAGCACAACTCCTACTTCTCTTGCAAGGCTCCTTCCTTACATCTTGTACTTGGAAATCCTCAATCTTATCTTCATGGCACCCCCTCTGCAAGGTGACACAAACTAGTTACTCGTCTCCTTGGAAGATAAATATGCATACTTTCCAGTCTGTGAACACAAAAGGATGAGATTATAACAAAACAACACCACATAATTATGTCAACTAGTTACTCGTCTCCTTGGAAGATAAATATGCATACTTTCCTAACATACTTGCCTATTGTAGTGTACAACCAAACCTTTATGTCACCTATGAGTTAGACAAGGCCCCACTACAGCAGCCCTTAGTGTTTAAATCATTGACAAGCTCTGTTAGAGTGTTAGGTCAAGAACATCAAGTAATCAAAGCAAACAGTCCTAGTATGGTTGGCTGATGCAAACAAGCAATTGAACAGATGTGTGAGCAAATCTTACATATCAAGAAAAGAAGCAAAGAAGGAGGCTTAAAGACCATCACTTGACTGACCAGATTTAAGGGGCATTTAAACATCATGTGTAACGTATGAACTAACATAAACATTGCATATTCCAGATTCTACAATGGAATGCACATGTATTAGGTTATCCCATGTATGATGATGCCTAAATGTACAGATAGCAGGCAGGAGTGATTCATCATTGCACGCACAATTGAATTGCAGGTTAAGGGCCAGTTTGATTCCGCCTTTTCAGGGCATATTGTCAAAATAAGCCATAAAAGATGTAAAGAAGTCATTTTTGAGTTATGGGCTTAGGCTTAACTAATTTCGCTTTGGAGGGGGGTGTTTCGGGTAGAACCTCACTAAAAATTGAAGGGAAGGGGAATAGTGAAATGACTCTGTTGTCTACCTATATTACACTCAAAATGCAACTACTGACGCCCGTGTCACACCTGACCCTCAAGTAAAAACAAACACACAAGCATTCATTGCCCTGCCCGCTTGCATATCCTCTCCCCTTTCCCTCTACCTCGATCCCCTGCCTGCAGCACTAGGGTTCCTCCAGCGAGCCGTCGCCACTGGTGCACTACATCTTGTACTTTTTCATTGTGTAACCCTATCTGCAAGTTGACACGACTAATTTCAGACATCTCTACATGATACTACATTGCATATCCCTTGCGCATATTTAAACCACCAATTAACGATTGTGTGCGTACCATAAACTAGCCATGACTCTGTATGCTGGACTAGCAGGCACTCTAAGGGAGCCTAATGTAGTGCACTGGAATTCCTACATGCCACCTACGATTTTGTGTAATGTACTGCCCCTGTTCCTAAATATATGTCTTTGTAGAGATTCCAGTATGGACCACATACAGATGTATATAGATGCATTTTCGAGTGTAGATTCACTCATTTTGCTCAGCCTATAGTAGAATCTCTAGAAAGACTTATATTTAGGAACGGAGGTACAAGGTAGTATCATGTATGACATCTACATATCTAATTTAGCAGCCAGTAGTAGAAATAATTGTCTGCACAAAGGGATTACTGGTCGAAAATCCTAGCAAAGCACGCTGGCACGCACAGAACAATACAAGAGAGAGAGACGTGCTTACAAGATCATAGCAATGCCTCAGTCCAGGATCTTGGTTGGCCAAGCTATTAGATCCAGAAGAAACATCGTCCTTGTAGTTTTTGCCAGCTGCATAACAGGTAACATCGACCGGTTAGTATATTTGAAGTACATCGGGTAGGTGATGCTGGACGGGTTTAAAGGTGACAAGTACCTAGGCCGTGGAGTGTGCTTGGCATCTCTCCAGACTGTGGGAATCAGGTTAGAAACGTCGAGGGTGATAACGCTGCGCTGGCTGTCGGGGTCCGGTAAGGAGATCTAGAACCGTCGAGTAGGGTGTTTGTGGAGCGGCTCCATTAGGGTTGACTACGGTGTGGGCGAAGCGGATCTATGGCCGTGGACAAGGGCGTAGGTGAAGCTGCTCCGGTGGTTTGGTTAAGGATGGTGTCGACGATGCGGATCTGCGGCCGTGGACGGGGCGTCAGAAGCTGCTCCGCTGGTTGGGTTAAGGGTGGTGTCGATGATGCTGATCTGCGGCTGTGGATGGGGCGTCAGAAGCTGCTCTGGTAGGTTGGATGAGGGTGCGAGGAAGCGGATCTGAGGCCGTGGACTTGTGAGTTGGCAAAGCGGCCCTAGTAGGGTTGAGAATGGTATAGGCGAAGCGGCCCCGGTAGGGTTGAGGAAGGTGTCGGCGAAGCGGCTCCGTTAGGGTTGAGGAAGGTGTCGGCGAAGAGGATCAGAGGCCGTCGACGGGGGCGTCGGTGGGGCGGCTCCGGGGGTGTGGATGAAGCGTCTCCGGTGGGGAGTACGAATGAGCGGCTGCAGATGCGCGGCGGTTGATGAGAGTACTGGCGAACCAGATCCGGCGCCGTGGACAAGGCCGACACTGAATGGGCTGTGGTACAGTGGTGGATGAGCAGTCTACTTGTTTCTAGGGTTGGTGGGAGGGGTAGATGCGGCCGCAGAAGCAGATCCGGCGAGGTGGACGCCACTGGCAGTGAATGGGCTATGGTACGCCGGTGGATGAGCAGTCTAGGGTTTCGAGAGGGGAGGGGAGAAAGGGCGATGAAGTACAGACGACGTGATGTAAGATGCTCTGGTGCTGTGGAGTTAGTCGTTTTTGCAGGAGGGGGAGAGGAAATGGGGGTGCCATGTAGTGGGGGAACCGGAAGTTACCAAAGCAGCCCCGACCTATCATCTAGATGAGGGCGGTATTGTAATTGTTGGTCTCCGTGCACCAAGGACAAAAGGGGGATTTCGCATGCTAAAGACTAAGGTGGCGGAAATTTTAGAAGGAGGCGGGAGATTTTGCCGCCCGCGGGATCGTTCGTATCCAGTTTCAACTAATTTTGGACCATGCTAGCGGGAAGGTCATGCTAGACTGTGTACATGGGGCACACGTCAGCAGTTAATAACTGGTGTGAAGTCCACCCCAGAAAAAAGACAATAACTCGGGATGATGCGCCGATAACTTGGACGTTCACACGGGTGCGGCCAATCGTACGGGTGTAGTGGCACATTCACAAAAAGGGATCAAATGCTCAACCTATGTATTTCTCGTGTAAATAGATAATTTAGTGCCATTGGTTATTTACTTTAAACATAATGCATTGACGTGTTAGTGTAGAGGCGCACAAAAAGAAATGGATATTGTAGTCAGCTACTTAAAAGTGTTACCTCATATGATTACATAGCCTCCATTTCATAAATTGCGTACCTGTTGAATTCATATATGAATATTACATATATTACTTCAAAATAGAAACTTAAATCATCCAAGACTAATGAATTTGAATGCAAGAGTAACAATGGTGCATGTTCATGATAGCTAAATTGGTTGTTTGAAGAAACATCACTGTAACTTTGGCATGCACAACTAAAAAGGCTTATTTAAATATAAAAAAAATGTCATATGTGAGTGTCCAATCTTTATAGTGTTGAATCGATATTGTACCTTTGGCCATGATACGAAGTAGATATTGACTTATGTTCAAGCGATGCACGTCCACGATCGCTAGATAGTGATACATGAATGAATTGTGCAATCTCTCTCACGCGCATACATATATCATTCCCTGTGGGCATCGGAATCACACACGCGCACTTCGTGTATTTCTCTCCCTCCGTCAGGGTTAAATTCGTCTTTCTACCCCGTCCTACAAGTCTCTCACACAGAAACACACACGCTCTCTATGTCTAACACGCCCACCCCTTTAATTCCGCCCACCCACAGCCACTAATGTCTCTCACACATATGCTATCTACCTATCCCTTAATATAGCTAGATATGTGTCACACAAACTCCTTCTCCCTACTAGCAAGATGCCCATGCGTTGCACGGAACATCAAGATGCATTTGTATGAGAAGTTTATCTTGTGGGAGAAAAGGATGAACGAGGGAATGCCTTATTTGCAAATGCAGAGAGGGGTGTGGGTATCTTTTTGCAAAATTGCCATAGTTTCCTTCCTGTCCATCGGATATAAATTGGATGGCCTATATTGCAGGATGGCAGGAACACCATCATCACCAACTCTGTTTTTTTATAAGAGTAGAGATATGTGAGTGTCACTGCCCCCCCACACACACCCAGACTTCCCAACACCGAAGGAGTAGGGTGACACCTCGATCTTGATACTAATCTATCGAATGGCTTCTCTCTCAAACATACACACACACACACACTACCCGGCACCAAAGGAGTAGGGTGGCACATCGATCTTGATAATAATCTATGTACTCCTCTTTCAAATACACACACACACACACACACTCTCGCTAGTTGTGCCTCTGTGCCTACCGCGCACACTCTCGATACGTCTTTCTCTCCCCCCCAACAATGACAACAGAAGGGTGACAACTCGATCTGATCATAATCTGTCAATTGGTTTCTCTATCAAACATTGTGTCTCGGTGCCTCGCTCGGTAGCCCCCTCAATATGTAGACTTCTCGCGCGCGCACAGCTGTAGTGACGATGACGCTGAACCCAGTGTGCCTTGTTTTTACCGGCCTCATGTGATAGTTTTCACCCTGTTTTCTGTTAATTAACAAGGCAATCGTTTCTTTGTTACTACTAGTGAATCTGAAATCATTCGGGGCAGACATAAAATATATCACTTCAACCCAATTATCGTAGCAACTATTTTAAAAGAAATAAGCTAGCTGCCCGTGCGTTGCACGGAACATCAAGATGCATTTGTATGAGTAGTTTATCTTGTGAGAGAAAAGGTTGAACGAGGGAAGGCCTTATTTGCGAACATGGAGAGACGTGTGGGTATATTTTTGCAAAATTGCCATAGTTTCTTCCCTATCCGTTAGATATAAATCCGACGGCCTATATTGCAGGATGGCACGCACACCATCATCACCAACTCTGTTTTCTACTCCCTCCGTCCGAAAATACTTGTCATCAAAATGGATAAAAGAGATGTATCTAAAACTAAAATACATCTAGATACATTTCCTTTTATCCATTTTGATGACAAGTATTTCCGGACGGAGGGAGTATTTGTCTTTTTAGAGATTTCAACAAGTGACTATGACCAGACCTTACCAACATACTCAAAAAAGTAGTCCATAATTTTGATGTTACCCTATTTTCTTGGCGGTGCAGTGCCATCTGGATACCTCATAAATAAATAAAGTACTACATGATACTAATATATGATACATGGCGCAGGAGTACTAAGTATTATTAATACAGTTTTGCTAGAACTCATCTAGATGAGATATAATTTGGTCTCATTCATCTTTTATAGCCATTGGATGTGATGCTATATAAGATGTGTGTGTGTGCTGACGTGGGTTGTATTTGTTCTTGTGCAACGAACTAACCACTACATGTCATGTTTGATAGTCTCAAGTCATTAAAAGCATACAAGCCCCACATCTCTTCTTGGTTGATTCCTCTATTTATGTCAAAAATAAGAAACAACGTGAGAGTTAATGCACCACGCCTATGTGTTTACTATTTGGTTTTCGTAAGATGACTTAATACTCACCTAGAAGGAGGGAGTATTCGATTTGACAGCGGGCGGCGCAGTTCCCGATATGGCTTTAATGCAGACAAGGGAGGGAGTAGCGGTTCCCGATATGTTGAACGGCCAATGCATCCTCCTTCAATTAATGCATGAGGGAAGTAATGGGAGGAGGTCCGGGAAAAGAGGCTGCACGATGTGAATGCAATGCAGTTTGCCCTCATCGCCCTCATATAAAGGCGCCCCTCCATTCCAATGCATCTACCACATCGTACGCACCTAAGCATTTGCCTAAGCACCTACACTAAGCGCAAAAGAGCTCACTCCAGGCCCATGGCGGCGATGCTCGTGAGTGGCCAGCAGCTGCGCCAGATGGTCCACGATGCCGGCCTGCGCCATGGCACCGAGGATCGTCTCCAGACAGTGTTGGAGACCAGCTAGTGGATGGCCGCTTTCGACGCCAACTACGACTCTCAGTTGGACCAGATGATCGTTGCCACCAGCAACAAGTTCACCGTCCTCAAGAAGCTCGCGGATGACATCGCCGTACTCCTCCAGCCCGCGCGCCCGGGCTCCTCATTGCCTGCCACCCTAATCGGCCTCCATGGCCGGAACCTCTTTCAAGCACTGGTGGCCCTGCGACTGCCCGCCGATGCCACGAAGAATGTCCACCTGGAGGTCGCGCTCGCTGCGAGGTGCCTCGCCCTGCAAGAATTCGTTGACCTACACATCCACATGTACGAGGAAATCGTGTACATAGGTATCTACAAGGCCAGTGAGGACGCTACGACATTGGCCTTCCTCAACCGGCTGGAAGCCTTGGATGCCTTTGCTGAGAAGCACCTCGACCTCGCCACAAAAGCCGCCGCTCCTTAGCCGCCGGTCGGTGGCCCGGCGCACTAAGTTGAGGAGGAGGAGGAGGTCGTACATTCATGGATCCATCTTTCTTCTTGCCTTCTGTAACCACCACTGCGATTGCATCATCGTGGCCTTAATTCTTATTGTGCTGTTGCATTCTCGTTCCAGTCAATACCGACATGTGCGATCCCTTTGCTTAATTATATGCATCACTGTAACTAGTACTCCATCCGTCAATTTATAAGTTGTGCTTACCTTTTCCATCAACTTCGTGCAACACGCAGGCATCTTGCTAGAAACACTAGAATATGTCTACATAATCCGTATGTGATAGTCCATTTAAAATCTCAAAAAAGACAAATATTTAGGTACGGAGGGAGTAATATATTAGGAGTATATCAAAACAATAGTGATTTATTTCAAGTTTGTGAACAAATACTACTATTCTACTACTTTGGATCCATCGCAACGCACGGGCACATTGCTGGTAAAAGGAAAAGGCCAGCCGCGTTCGCGTTGCACCCCCACACGCCCGAGAATCGGGAGTACAACACGGCCCGTCCGGCACGACACATAGCTTAGGGAAGGCGTGTTGCCTAGCATTTTCACTTTCATGTGGGACCGCCATTGAGCAAACCGACACCCGCCCGCCGCCGGGTTGGAAAACAGAAATGAGGGGAAGATCTAGCTGTAGCACAGAAGCCAACAAATTTGGTGTCAGACGGGGCTCGTTGATAGAGTAGGAGCATTCCGTACTAGTACTACTCCTACTAGTACCAAGTTTGTACTCCTAATACTATATTACTAGTACTACCACTATACAACTAGTAGGTACGTGCATGGCACAACATCGTAGGAACAAAAAATGGGAAGATCTTGTTTTGGGTGATTTATCTTTTTTTCAATCAACGTAGTATGAATAATATGATGTGGGGGGCACCCATGAAGCTTATGTGGCTTGGTTGCATGGCTATGGAAGGTTAGAGAAAAATAAATAGATAATGTGTTTAGAGTGCACTCCACTAAATAGATATATATACTTTGGATCCATTGCAACGGACCGACACATCTATATCTATACCGCCTATATAGTGTGTGAAAAACTTTGAAAGTTGGTCGTTGGATGAAGCCAATCCGACAGTACAAAGATGGAAAATCCGAGCACTACTGGCCGTTGGATATCATCCACCAGATTCTGCCACATGTATAATCTAGAAGACTCCATGGTTGAACTTAATTCATGACTAAGGGCCTCTTTGATTCATAGGATTGCAGAAACATAGGAATAGGAAAAAAGGAGGATTGGAATGGCATGTTCATTGGATCCCTATAGGATTTGAGTTTGTTTGATTGCGTCACATGAAAAACAAAGGATTTCTTTCAAGAGGTTGGAGTGCATGTTAGAATTCCTATGAAACGTAGTACAAATGAACCCTTAGGAAAATATTCTACATGATTCAATCCTACGAATCAAACGACCAATGTAGGAAAAATTCCTAAGGATTCTAATCCTTCAAAGATCCTATGAAAATCCTTTGAATAAAATAGACCCTAACTTTGCCACAACTAAGCTTAGGAAAAGTTATTAGGTCTTCAAAACGAGAGAAACAAGTTGGCAAGCCTAAGGGAATCTTGCCACATTTTTTGTGTGTATGTCATGTGGGGCCTTAGTGTGGCTTGCCTAAGGTGTGGCTTGAATCAAACACTCGCCTAAGTTAATCAAACTTTCCTAACCTTACATTCCACCAGATTTTGCCACATGTTAGAATCCAGAAAGCTCCACATGTAGAAGCATAATGCACAAACCACCATAATCTCATGTGTGCAATGCACGTGTACCTTACTAGTACTAGTTGGTAGTAGTAAGAAACAAATTCCAGTTTTGGCACGAGCTCGTACTGCGGGAGCACCACAAGGCCTGCCGCAGGAGTTACATTTCCCTCTCGGGGCCCACGGGACCGAACTTTAGTGGCTTAGTGGTAGAAACAAGAAACGTGATGGTCGTCGTGGTTCAACTTCCATGGACAAGCTGTCATGTCTGCTGACACATGTATATCAAAACTAGAGTGTTTATATTTCAAGCACGTGAACAAGTGTTATTCTACTACTTTGGATCCATTGCAACACATGGGCCAGCACATTGGTAGTAGTAGTGTCCATCTCTATCTCTAGAGGCCTTCCCTCGTTCATCCTTTTCTCTCACAAGATAAAATACTCATACAAATTCATCTTGATGTTCCATGGAACGCACGAGGATGTTTCCTTGAGGGTCTCTCCAGCGCGGCGTGGCTGTAGTTGCAAGTTGACGCCCCTTGAGATGCCGACGTTGAGGGGCACTCGGATTTCCTCCGATGAGCAGGTAAGATGAGTTTGATCACGTAGTAAATGCATTCTAAAGACTACTTCTGTGTCCATTTCCTAATTCTCCCCCTGCCCACTGTTTCACAGGTTAGGCTCTGTGGGAGTGGAGATTGGCTTGCATATGTACGGGAGGGTACCAACATCAATTTGCACAACATTTACAACGGTGAAACCGTTCCCGTAGAACCTTTGTCCAACATTGGGATCAGACATGCAATGGGCCACCGCATGAATTGGTACGATGGAACCACGGTGAGATTGAATAAGATAGCACGAACCTTGCACATGGCGGTCAAAGGCGGGCCATGCTGTCTGCGGCCGATTTGTTGTCGTACGAGTAGGAAGACGCTGTGCTCCTTTCTAACCGCATCTTCGCTGTGACAAACCAGGGGACTTATTTTGTATGGGACACATCCTACAATATACTCCCTCTCTCCCAGTTTATTTGTTTTGAATCTTTTCGTTTTATTAGTTTCAAATTCAAATTTAGAGCTCCCCATCACATGTTGAGATTACAATGTCCATTAAATCGTTGCGTGCATGTATAGTAAAGAAACAAATCTTGAGTTTGGCACGAGTTCGTGTTGCGGGAGCACCACAAGCCCTGGCACAGGAGTTACATTTCCCTCTCAGGGCCGCCGGGACTGAGCTTCATCGCCTTACTACACCTACCTTTGAGTCAATAACATGTGGACCCGATAGGTGACTGGTCCACATGTAATGATCCCATAGGCAGAGGGGCAGTGGGGCCAAGAGGGGTGAGCCGTAGGTCGGGGGACGTGTGGTTTCATGGGTTCGAGCGACGTCGTGGGAATCGTGGGTGGCTGTGGTAGAAACTTGATGCTCGCCGCATTTTAGGTGGCCCACATGTCATGCACACAAAGGCAGATGGGCGGTGCGGCCGAGAGGGGTGAGGCGCACGTCGGGGGGCGTGGTGTCATGGGTTGGAGAGGCGTCGTGGGAATCACGAGATGAAACGTGATGGTCGTCGTAGTTGAACTTCCATGGACAAGCTGTCATGTCTACGGACACATGCACTGCATACCGATCACTGGAAGGAGTAGCAGAGAAAGCTATATATGCGGATAAATAGTTCCTTATAGTCAAGCGGACCCACGCTACTACTCTGTTCCAAAGACATGCACACCGTCGAAATAGTCCATCTATATCAATATACACCGAGAGGGAATTATTTTTTTACAAGAGAGGAAATAGTTCATCCATCCATAATGCCCTCCTGCCGGTGCAGCCTCTTCTTCTTCTTCTTCTTCTTCTTCTTGTTCTCATTCTTTGTGGGAGACGGCTTCTCAACAAGCTCTTTGGACCTTGCAGCTATCTCGTAACTCAAACGGGCATCGAGGGCAGCATATTTTATCCGCTCGTACGTCAAGGGATAATTCTCCCATCCAGACGACCTTAATGCCACCGTCTCATCACCCTTCTGAAGATTTGTACCAAGCACAAAATTTGCTATGTCGAATAGGGATGGTGTCTATTTATCACAAACTTCTACAGGAATTTTGATTCTGGTTTGTAGGTCAGCGATGCTATTCAAATCTAGGTTGTACGACTCTAGCTTCTGTTTGTCCCCTTCGATGGCTGCCCCACAGAAGTATACGTCCTCCCGAGACAACAAATTGTGAAGCTCACCTGGTATGGAGGGCGAGTGTATGATGTGGTACACCAAAACATCATCTTCGAGGCAGAGCTGAAGGACGGCGGCGCGCTGGATCTTCCCAGGGGCACGCTCCGTGTACTCTGCGTCGAGACCGATGACCCTCGTCTCTACCTTGTCGAGGGAGTTGGATACATTGTTGATCCACTGCCGAACAACCCTTGGGTGGACGGTGACGGTGGCAACTATGCGCATCGAGCCTTCGACGGACATGTTGCGCTAAAAACCTGTTTCGATTGCGAGATAACATGAGTATAACCATGCATGGCACTTCTATATTTTCGAACCCAGTATACATTTCCCTGTATTTTCCTCCCAGTTCCAACAGGGACATATCAATGCTGTTTCTTGCATTATTCTACTCATACTCTGAACAATGCTGATCTTACATTAACAATGCCTGTCCTTTTTGATATGATGCAGTGTCCCTACAGTTACTGCCCTTTGTAATCACATCACCTTTGCCAAAAACAGGGAAGCACAACTGGTTCCTCGCTCGATCAGACGACGGCAAAAGACTGATGATCATTCGGACACATGAGCCGGAAAAGTTATATTGCAAAAACCCCACTGTATACAAGCACCGTGTAATACGTGAGTATCCGGACAGTGGCTGTTACGTCTATGAGCAGGATACCAGCTTGTTGGGGCCTTTAGGATTTTTTAGTTGGAGGCGGGTAAACAGCCTTGGTTCACACTCTCTGTTTCTCAGACTCAATTATCCGATTAACCAGGAGATCACCGTTGGCAAGGACCTTGATGGCAGAGAGGATCTGTTTGCTATGGAAAACTGTGTCTACACGGCGAGCCCTAGGAGTTCGGGAGCAAACTCCCCTGATTGTCAACGATACAGCCTGCAGCCAAAAGAAGGTGAGAATGACAAAGGCATCCGGATTAACTTTGATCCTTGGATGTCTCAATTACGACAGGCAGTGATGTGGTTCGGGCCTTCAGGTTGATAGGTAATTGGGCTGTTGCATCGAAAGGGTGGAGTACTGGTGTCTCCAGATCACTGGTCGCTGAAGCGGGGCTGCAAATTATGATGGTGTTGGATCATCTCTTCGAATGACTTTGTTGTCTTTGCTGCTGGTTCTGGATGGGTAGTTCTTTCTTTTGTTATGCATATTCCTTGCCATTTGGTCATCCTCGTCTATGTCACTCTTACCATGTAATAGTTTCTTCTGTTTAGAATGTCATTCTCGTCTGGATCACGAGAGTCTGAGCGCTGCAGATGGGTGTGTTTTGGTGGTGTAGCAAGACTTCTTATGAACTATCATGTCTTGCTGTTTATGTCAGTAGTAGTCACTAGTCAGTGTTTCAATGTTATATATCGTTGTTTCGAACTGTTTATTGTCTCGAACTACTGGTGGGCTAAATGAGGGCATCACCATTCTCCCGTGTTCAGAGTATATCTCCTTTTTTCAAGTTATATAATTTGAGCTCAGTGTCTTTTCGATGATTTACACTTGTTTGGGCGAGTGAGGTGTCGTTGAATATGGGCCGAGTAGTAACGCAATGCCAAACAGGTCAATTATGATTCTCAGGCCGGGCTCTCAAAAGATCCTGGAAAAAAAGGCCGGGCTCTCCAAAAAAGAATGAATAAGGACTCTTAGGCCGACATGTGGGCGCCACCGGTGTTTTCGTGCGCTTGCGCGCCGAAAGCATATTGGCGCGTGCTCGAAATTCATGCTACCTTTTCATCCGCAGTCTCCCGCCCCTCCCCCACCTATGGAATCTCGATTCCTACTCCAGTTCCCCCAAATCCCCCTCCTGTACTCCATGTACTCAAGCGCACTATCATGTCGCCGGTCAACGCGGATCTCCAAGCCGGAGATCCTGAGGTCCGTCCTGCCTTCGGTCGCTGCGTGCTGTCGCTCAACAGTGGCATGGCGGCGCTTGACGACCAGTTCGCCGGCAAAGTGCTGATGGTAACCATCAACGGTGACCGGCCTCCCGTCTCGCCGGATGACCTTGTCAAAGCTCTTGGCTTTGCGCACGGCATCCAAATAAGTGACTTGCTCGTCGAAGTCTGTCCGCCACTGGCTGATTTCTTCATCAGGTTCCGGACAACTTTCGACTCCAGTCGTGTGTTCGAATCTTCCCGGTGTTTGTTCTGCGATGGCGCGCTGGTGAGCTTTGATCGGTGGCACCCAGGATGGGGCTCGGTGCCCTCTGAGCTTGAGTTTTTAACAAAGCTTACCTTCCACGGCATGCCTCAACATGCTTGGAACAGCGAGTCCATGAACGAGCTTATCAACGACCTTGGAGGTGAGCTCGTAAGTATGTTTGTTCCTCCAGACAGCTGGGCTCTGACGGTTATGGCATGGATGAAGAGGCCGTCCACCATACCGAAGGTGATTGGTGTTGAGATACCGGTGCAGGAACCGGGGTTGTACTATTCGTCCCCACCAAGGCCGCCGCGGACCATGTTAGGGATGTACCTGTATCAAGTGTTCGTGCATGTCGAAGAAGTGGTCAATCCATCAATCGAAGTCCTGCCGCCGCCGCTGGTGCCAGGGTCCGTCGACGACGTCCATTACAGGAGTCAATGTCAGACTTTCCCCGTGTTGCTCGGAACCATGGATGGCACAGGGCCTACTCCATCGCGCGGCGGAGGCCACTGCTTCTTTGGGAGAAGAGGCAGGGCTGGCTTCCTGGATGTGCTCTAATTTGAGGTAACAACTGAATCTTGTCAGATACTAGTTAAATCCGAGCTATGGGTGTGAAGCACTAATATGCCAGTACATTTGATTGTGACCTGTTCTAATTTTGTACCTGAACTTTTTTAGAAAGGGTTGTACGTCAACTTAATGTGCTAGGAGAACTTATTGTGTTGTCTGTCTGTTTTCTTTGCACAACATTCAAGATATTTCCCCGTCATTGATAAAGACGATGAACCGTTATGTACGACTTCGTTGGTTTCAACATAGCCCTTCCCGTAGCGATCCACTGCTTCCATGCTGATTGTGCCGCCTGCGTGAAATTTTTGTATGCAAGTTCAGTGTGCTATGATGTTCTATATGATTGTGTCAACTATATAAGTTTTTACTGAGCATCAGCAATGCATATGGCTGAAAAATGTATTTACGAGCATCGGCCGATGGGTCTCTCTCTCTCTCTCTCACACACACACACACACACGCACACACACAAGTGGGACCTGTTGAATTATTTATTTTCTCGTGACAACTTTTAATTAGGTTCCACTGTAATCTAACTTTTTTCTTAAGTTATTAATTGAGCTCAGTGACTTCAAAAAGTTGTACAGAAGCCTTGTTTGGGCTTTTCCGGCGTCGCTGAATGTGGGCTGAGTAACCATGTTAGATTGTACTGTACTACACATGCCTTTTTCGCTATTTTTTAAAATAATACATTTTTTATTAAGTTTCATAAATATTACGTTGGGTAATCTTTTTCAAAAATAATACACCGTCCGCCCGCTGCAGGCCGACTGGGCCTAGTCGGCCCACAGCAGGCCGATTGGATTCCAGTCGGCCTACAGCTGGCCGACTGGCCCCTGTCGGCCACTGTGGGCCGAGTGGAGCTAATTGGCTCGCTGTGGGCTAATTGTTTTTGTAAAAGTGTTAATCATGTATTTAAAAAATATGTGTATTGTGACCTCCTCCGCTCGCTGTGGGCCCACTGTTGACTAAAAAATATGTTTTAAAAAGTATTAATCATGTATTTAAAAATTGTTAAATGTGTGTATAAAAATGTTCCTTATCTATACAATTTTTTTTAATGTGTGTATAAAAAATAGTTTTTTTCAACATCAGCAATGCAACTGGGCCGACAGTTGTACACAATATCCGGGTGAACTTGTTATTCTCCGCCCCATTGGGCTACAAACTATCCTAGGAGGTATGCATTAGGCTTAAGAAGAAAATGGACTTTAAGAAATAATAAATGGGATGTAATTATAATAACTGGACAGTTACTATGCACCAAACACGTAATTAGTTTGAAAATATATTATTTTTGGAATTTGAAAATTTTAATTTCATTACTTGTTGCGCACGCAATATTTCGTTGGATTTTAACGTAATACAACTTTATTTTGAAATTATATTTAACCTGACTAGAAATTTTGAATAAAAATATATCGGATCCCATCAAAATGTGGGAATTTTTTTTGAATTCTGTTTTGAGCGGTTGTTTGAAATTATTAATTGTTGTCCTAGCTAGAAGTTGGGATGTACTTTTAACAAACTGTAAATGGGTTGTAGTAAATTCCATTAGAATTAAAAAATGGGTTGTACATTCTTACAAATCGCAAATGGGATATATGTTCTCTGCCAAATCCGAGCTGTGGGCCTACTAAGTTGACGCGTACCAAGGGCTTTGTCAACTTAGTCAATATAAACGATTCTAGCTGCAGTGATCGTACGATGTCCATCCAATGGCCGTAGTGCTTCTTCAACCTCTGGTCTTCTTGCTCCAGCCGCCCAAAGCAGCGCCGGTCGTGTCGCGTGCTCCTGCCTCCCGTGGCCGGCTGTGATGCCACGGAGGCCTTACCGCCCCGTACTACTCCCACCGCTGGCCAGGCCATATCTCTACTCACCCACACCCCCTGTTATTCTGCGGCGACGGCAGCCTCACACCGCAGCTGAACCAGTGAACCCTCGTACTCCTCTCCGTGCGGGCTTCCACTTCTGTGTCTTCCCCGGCTCCGCGTCGTCCCCTTCCTAGGCCTCGCCGTCATCCAGACCACCGCCCTGGTGCTCTCGGCGCGGCGTGGTCAACGTGGTTAAGGACCGACTTCCATCGGAAGAGTACTGTACGTGGAGAGGCTGACAGCTGGGTCCACGGCAGCCGCAAGGAAGTGCCTCCTTATTACGCGCAAAATAATTATTCCTCCACCTGACAGCGGGGACCCACCGGACGGGCCATCGTATTTCACGAAAAAAATGATTCGCCCCCTGACTGCTGGGACCCACGAGCTACATCTTCGCATGCAAGGAAGTGTGTCCGAAAAAAAACGATTCACCCCCTGACTGCTGGGACCCACCAGGCCCCCGACTGCTGGGACCCACCAGCTACACCTTCGCACGCAAGGAAGTGCGTCCGAGCAAAAAATGATTCGCCCCCTGACTGCTGGGACCCACCAGCTACATCTTCGCAGGCAAGGAAGTGCCTGACAGTCGGGACCCACCTGGTCGAAGCGTACGTAGCATTGTCATTCTGGTCACGAACGTGTACGTACATACTGGTCGATGTAGAGGCGCGCACGTGTCGTAGTAGAGGCACGCACGTAGCATGTACACGTACGTACAGCAGCCAGGGTGCAAGAAAGAAAATACGGCCACGTATGTGTACATACGGGCGGGGTCTCGAACGCCTACTCGTGCATACGTATGGCCAGGGCTCGTGTACATGGCTGGGTCGGAACAGAGAAACAGCGTCATCGTCGTGTTCATGGGGAGGCAACGGAATGCCTCGTGTTCATGGGGAGGCAACGGAATGCGTCGTGTTCATCGGGAGGGCTTGGATGGAACAGGCGATGGAAACGAGGCCTAGCGTACCGCAGAATGGAGGAAACGGCCTTGTGTTCGACCGGCCACATTCAAAACGGGATCCTGTTCATCGGGAGGGGTGTGGCGTACCGCAAAATGGAGGAAACGGACCTCCTACGGTCGAAACGGGGGTCCTGTTAATCGGGAGGGGTGTGGCGTACCGCAAAACGGAGAAACAGGCCTCCTACGGTCGAAACGGGGGTCCTGTTGATCGGGTGGGGTGTGGCGTACCGCAAAACGGAGGAAACATACTTGTGTTGGAGCGCTACAGTCGAAACGGGGGTCCTGTTCATCGGGAGGGGTGGGGCATACCGCAAAACGGGACTCCACGAGATACTGTTCATCTCCACCGTCGACCTCCTCCAGCCTCCACGGGCTCCTGTTCATCCAGCCTCCACCGCGCGCTACTCCACCGACTACTGTTCAACCACCCCTCCACCGTCTACTGTTCATCCAGCCCTCCACACCACGGGGTCCTGTTCAACCACCCCTCCACGGGCACCCCTCCACCATCTACTGTTCATCCAGCCCTCCACACCACGGGGTCCAGTTCAACCACCCCTCCACCGTCTACTATTCATCCAGCCCTCCACACCATGGGGTCCTGTTCATCCACCCCTCCATGGGCACCCCTCCACCGTCTACTGTTCATCCAGCCCTCCACCACACCACGGGGTCCTGCTCATCCAGAGGTAATGCCATCGCTGACTGTTCATCCACCCCCCCCCCCCCCCCCCCCCCCGCAACGCTCATTGTTCATCCCATCGATCGACTTCAGTTAGCAGCAGTAGCAAAGGAATCGCTCGATTGGGTTCAGTTAACAGCCATCGATCGACCGCTCGGGTTCAGTAATGCGTAGCCTGCAGTGCAATCTCTCGGGTTCAGTTAGAGCCCAATGCCTCGCTCGGGTTTAGTTAGAACCAATGCCTCGCACACACGCGCATATGTGTACGAGAGAAACATGCATCGCTCGGCCCCCGACCTCCCACCGTAACTGGGAACTCCCCAAAATTTTCCATTATGGACGGCCCAAAGAATGTCATGCAGCTGTGTCTCCGGCCCGCCCAGGACGAAAAGCCCATTTTCTGTCATGATTTTTTGTCATAGAAGTAGGAGCCCACCACATCTATGATGATATCGGGTTTTGTCACAATTATCGTCATAGAAGTGTCATATGTATGACAGAAATTTTTTTCGTTCGGCCCAAAATGTCACGGATGTGTCTTTTTTTGTAGTGCTTTCCTTTTTCTTACCCGAGTTCGGAGCTCTCCAGGAGCGTTTGCAGATCTTCC
Source organism: Triticum urartu (assembly GCF_003073215.2). Classification (NCBI taxonomy): domain Eukaryota; kingdom Viridiplantae; phylum Streptophyta; class Magnoliopsida; order Poales; family Poaceae; genus Triticum; species Triticum urartu. The sequence continues at coordinate 427,323,451 of NC_053026.1, forward strand.
CGCAGTGTACTAGATGTCGCGGAGTTTTACCGGGCTGAGGAAGGGAGCTCAGCGGAGAACTTGTTCTGGTCTCAGTATACTGGGACCGAACACCCCGTGTCCTTGAGCGACCAGCTGAAGCAGTTGGTCGAACTTCACAAGGCGGCCGAACAGGCCATGAGGGGCCTTATAGTCCGGATGTGGCCGGGCGAGTCCCTGTCCGGCAGCTACTTCAGTCTGGTGAGGCGGCTTGTGGAAGCCTGCCCACGGCTTGAAGTCATCAAGAGGTCCGTTTGCATCGAAGGTGCATGCAGGGCTTTTGCCCGGGCAAAGGTGCACTGGGCGAAGCTGGACGCCGTGAAGCTGGTGAAGGAGGGGCCGCCGGAGGGCAAGGAGCATCGCTACCCCGAGAATTACTATGAGAGCGTCCTGAAGGGTTCCCGCTTAGTGGCAGATGAGTGTGCCAAGGATGTAACTTTTGAATGAACATGCCCATGTGATCCTGTAATATGAAACGAGTTCTTATGCGCCATGCGATGCTTTCTTAATTTAAAATATTACCTTTTGTGCGGCCGTTTTTATAAAATCTGAGAGTTGGCCAGTCGTCGGCTTCTACCCCCATGTAACTAGTACTGGGGTGTTCGGGGTAAATCTGAACACTCTTTACCCCAATTTTGGGTCCTTCAAGGGAGGTGTTCAGCGCAACGAACCAGGAAATCGGACTATAATGCTTTATCACTCTCACTTAGCCATACAAGTCTATAATTTTAAATTTTTGGTGAAGCCCCTGGTATTCGGAGGGCCGAATTTGGGGCGCTATACACGCCTAAGCCGGACAAGGCCGACTCCTCGCCCAAAGCGGAAAAAGTCTTTAAGGACTTGAGACCTCTCGAACAGCGACCAGTCTCTCGCCTTATCATGACAGTCAGTTTTTGGCTTTCTCTACTGAGGTGCTCGTCCAGAAGAACCGGGACACAATCGCAGTAGTTCTCCCACCGCTACCTTAGCCGATATAGCGGAACGTAAGGTACCAAAGCATGGGAGCCGGGTGACCCAACATTTGACCAAAGACATGATTCGGAGCTGATGCATATAATGCTATAAGTTCGGGGTGCCGCACTATCGAAAGTGCTCGGACTTCATGCACCGTATTGTGGGGTAAACGAGAGCCCCTGGCATACTAACTGTACCCGAACGTGCGGGTGCGGATTGTCTTAAATGGACGTATAAGAGAAAAGAGAAAAACTTAAATAATGCAATGACAGATTAATGATATGCATTGTTATTTGAATAATACGTCGAAGCGTACTGGTACAAGTAGTGCAATAAGCATAAAGTAGGACAATTCGAAATGTCCTATCCCAGGGCAAGCTATGCATAAATAGTGAAAAACAGGTATATCAAGTATTACTAGAGACCACCTGGCGGTTCCCGTGTTCATCTTAGCTTCTTGCCGCCTTGGTTGTCGCTTCCGGAATGTGTCCGACAATCGTACTGCTGGAAAGGGCTTTCGAAGAGTTAGGCCCTGAAAGAGAAAAGGAATGTCACAGGTGTACAACCCCTAGTGTGGTTAAGCCACAATGCGGGGCATGTCCTGATTGTGCCCCCGCCTATGTCCATGGTATTTTCAATGCGTAGTTATGTACGTGCGGCGCGGATTTCGTCGCTTCACTGGGACTGGGACGGGGGCCGGATTGCTAGGCGAGCTCTAATCATGCCAGGCGATCCTGTTGCAGCTTGTTCCAGACTCGCTTGAAGGTGTCCGGGGGCTGTGACAGTGAATGAGTGGTCTGCCTGAACAGGCTGCTTTGTGCCTCTGCTGCAAGGGCCGCAGTGTGGTCTTCCGTACGGAGCGAGCGTTCTGTGTTTCCATTTACTGTTATAACCCCGCGAGGTCCTGGCATCTTGAGCTTGAGGTATGCGTAATGCGGCACTGCATTGAATTTTGCAAATGCTGTCCGTCCGAGTAGTGCATGATAGCCACTGCGAAACGGGACGTTGTCGAAGATTAACTCTTCGCTTCGGAAGTTATCCGGTGATCTGAAGACCACTTCCAGTGTGATTGAGCCTGTGCAATGGGCCTCTACACCTGGGATGACGCCTTTAAAGGTGGTTTTGCTGGGTTTGATTCTCGAGGGATCGATACCCATTTTTCACACTGTATCCTGATAAAGCAGGTTCAGGCTGCTGCCGCCATCCATAAGGACTCGAGAGCGGTGAAATCCGTCAATGATGGGGTCTAGGACCAGTGCGGCGGATCTGCCATGATGGATGCTAGTGGGGTGGTCCCTGCGATCGAAGGTGATCGGACATGCAGACCATGGGTTGAACTTTGGGGCGATGGGCTGCATCGCGTAGATGTCCCTTAGTGCACGCTTCCGCTCCCTCTTGGGAATGTGGGTTGCGTATATCATGTTCACCGTCTTGACTTGTGGGGGAAACCCCTTCTGTCCTCCTGTGTTCGGCGGTCGGGGATCCTCCTCGTCATCGTTGTGCGGCCCCTTGTCCTTATTCTCGGCATTTAACTTGTCGGCCTGCTTGAACACCCAGCATTCTCTGTTGGTGGGATTGGCTGGCTTGTCGGGGGTGCCGTGGATTTGACACGAGCGATCCAGTATGCGATCCAGACTGGACGGAGCCGGAGTATTTCTTTTAAATGAATTTTTCCGCTGACCGGATCTAGAGCCTCTAAATCCGGCATTAACTGCCGTATCTTTGGTGTTATCGCCGTTATTGCGGCGCTTTGGTCTATTATGACGCTGCCTACCGTTAGCATCTTTGGTATCCGAGGTATCCGGATTCCTTGATGTGTTGTTGTTGTGAGCCAGCCAGCTGTCCTCGCCCGCGCAAAAGCGGGTCATGAGTGTCGTGAGGGCTGCCATAGATTTCGGCTTCTCCTGGCCGAGGTGGCGGGCGAGCCACTCGTCGCAGATGTTATGCTTGATTGCCGCTAGGGCCTCTGTATCCGGACAGTCTACAATTTGATTTTTCTTAGTCAGGAACCGTGTCCATAATTGTCTGGCTGATTCCCCTGGCCGCTGGGTTATGTGGCTCAACTCATCAGCATCCGGCGGCCACACATAAGTTCCCTGGAAGTTACCAAGAAATGCATCTTCCAGATCCTCCCAACTGCCAACGAAATCTGCTAGCAAGCTATTCAGCTAATGCCGAGCTGGTCCTTTGAGTTTTAGTGGGAGGTACTTGATGGCATGTAGATCATCACCGCGAGCCATGTGGATGTGGAGGAGGAAATCTTCAATCCATATAGCGGGATCTGTTGTGCCATCGTATGATTCGATATTTACGGTTTTGAAACCATCCGGGAATTCATGATTCATAACTTCATCAGTGAAGCATAGGGGGTGTGCGGCACCTCTGTGCCGGGCTATATCCCGACGTAGTTCGTATGAGTCTTGTCTGCTGTATTCGGCCCGGCCGGATTTACTCTTGGTGTATCCGACGCGACGATCATCGTCCCGTGTGGGTGCACGTGCCCGTGTCCCGTATATTGACCTTGCGATTTTTGCCTTACTGTCCAAGATGTCTCGCAGGTCCTCTGTGTTGCCCCGGGCCTTAGTATTTTTGACTGAGTGGCGAAGGGGTGCGGTCTGATCTTTAGGCTGAAACGCCTCCCTGGCTCGGCCGCATAGTGGCCGGTCAGCCGCATCATACACTGGTGAATGAGGTTTCAATGCTTCCTCCTCGAGGTGAGGTAGTAATCTGCGTTTCGGGTAACTCTTGGACGGGCGCTCGAGTTCATGCTCCTTGGCCGCAAGGACTTCGGTCCACCTGTCTGCTAGCAAGTCTTGATCAGCTTGAAGTTGTTGTTGTTTCTTCTTTAGGCTATTTGCCGTGGCCATGAGCCGGCGCTTGAAGCGCTCTTGCTCGACGGGGTCCTCGGGCACGGTAAACTCGTCATCGCCGAGGCTCGCCTCGTCTTCGGAGAGAGGCATGTAATTGTCCTCCTCCTGTTCTCCATCTGCTGCCTGCTCTGGAGGGCTAGCTTGTTCATCCTCTAGCTCTGCACCGTGCTGGAGGGGATTGTTGTTGTCTTTGGCGCTATCCGGATTGTTATTATCTCTTGTGCCAGTATCACTGCTCTTGCTGTGGCGGGACTTAGAGCGGCGCCGCTGACGTCGGCGCTTGGGTTGCTTCTTGGAGGGGTCATCCTCTGCTGTCTCGTTGCCATTGGCTTCTTTGGGGGTGTCCACCATGTATATATCATATGATGAGGTGGCGGTCCAGTGCCCCGAGGGCGGTGGATCACGTTCGTCTCCGGCTTCGTCGTCCATACCGTCGAAGTCTTCGGAGCCGAAGTCGAGCATGTCGGTTAAGTCGTCGATGGTGGCTACTAAGTGGGTGGTGGGTGGGCAGCGAATTTCTTCGTCGTCCGCATCCCATTCTAGCCGGACATAGTTCAGCCAAGATTCTCCTGAAAGGGAGAGAGACCTTAATGAATTTAGCACATCTCCGAAAGGTGAGTGCTGAAAGATATCCGCGGAGGTGAACTCCATGATCGGCGCCCAGTCGGATTCGACAGGCACGGATATGAGCGACTCGGAGTCCGTGGCCGGAGATGAATCCAGTGGTTCGGTGACACGGCTCTCGTAAGGAGTGAAGTCAGTATCCGGCTCTAACGCCACTGAGAGTGCAACCTCCATGGCGGGGTCCATTCCTCCACTCTCGGATGGCGCGACTTGCTCCGGATTGATGGACGGAGTAGTTGCGGATGCGATCTCCTGAACATTGTCCGACGACAGAGTTACGTCATGCTCGTCACGACTGTACGGCGCGTCCGACATGGGCCCGAATTCATCGAAGATCAAATCTCCGTGAATGTCGGCCGTGTAGTTCAAGTTTCCGAATCTGACCTGATGGCCAGGGGCGTAGCTCTCAATCTACTCCAGAAGGCCAAGCGAATTGGCCCGCAGTGCAAAGCCGCCGAATATGAAGATCTGTACGGGGAGGAAAGCCTCACCCTGGACCGCATCGCTAGCGATGATCGAAGGAGCCATCAAGCCTTATGGTGACGACACAATGGAGCTCTCAATGAAAGCACCAATGTCGGTGTCAAAACCGGCGGATCTCCGGTAGGGGGTCCCGAACTGTGCATCTAAGGCGGATGGTAACAGGAGGCGGGGGACACGATGTTTACCCAGGTTCGGGCCCTCTTGATGGTGGTAATACCCTACGTCCTGCTTGATTGTTCTTGATGATATGAGTATTACAAGAGTCGATCAACCACGAGATCAGAGAGGCTAAACCCTAAAAGCTAGCCTATGGTATGATTGTCTGTTGTCCTACGGACTAAAACCCTCCGGTTTATATAGGCACAAAAGGGGGCTAGGGTTACACAAGGTTGGTTACAAAGGAGGAGATATACATATCTGTATTGCCTAGCTTGCCTTCCACACCAAGTAGAGTCCCATCCGGACACGGGACGAAGTCTTCAATCTCGTATCTTCATAGTCCAACAGTCCGGCCAAAGGATATAGTCCGGCTGTCCGGAGACCCCATAATCCAGGACTCCCTCAATTACCATCAGCACCAGTCTTGTTCTTGAAGATCCATTTATTCTCTATGGCACGCCGATCATCGGGCAAGTCCACCAAAGTCCACACTTTGTTCTCATACATGGATCCTATCTCAGATTTCATGGCCTCGAGCCACTTATCAGAATCTGGACTCATCATAGCTTCTTCATAGTTCGTAGGTTTGCCATGGTCTAGTAACATGACTTCCAGATCATGATTACCATACCACTATGGTGCGGATCATGCTCTGGTTGACCTATGAGGTTCAATAGTTACTTGATCTAAAGTTTCATGATCATCATCATTAGCTTCCTATCTAGTTGGTGTAGGCATCACAGGAATGAATTTCTCTGATGAGCTACTTTCCAATTCGAGAGAAGGTACAATTACCTCATCAAGTTGTACTATCCTCCCACTCACTTCTTTCGAGAGAAACTCCTTCTCTAGAAAGGTTCCATTCTTGGCAACAAAAATCTTGCCTTCGTATATGTGGTAGATGGTGTACCCAATTGTTTCCTTAGGGTAACTTATGAAGACACACTTCTCCGATTTGGGTTCGAGTTTATCAGGCTGAAGCCTTTTGACATAAGTGTCGCAACCCCAAACTTTAAGAAACGATGGCTTAGGTTTCTTGCCAAACCATAGTTCATATGGTGTCATATCAACGGATTTAGACGGTGCCCTATTTAACGTGAATGCAGTTCTCTCTAATGCATAACCCCAAAAATATAGTGGTAAATCGGTAAGAGACATCATAGATTGCACCATATCTAATAAAGTATGATTGCGACGTTTGGACACACCATTTCGCTGTGGTGTTCCAGGTGGCATGAGTTATGAAAATATTCCACATTGTTCTAAATGAAGGCCAAACTCATAACTCAAATATTCGCCTCCACAATCAGATCGTAGAAACTTTATTTTCTTGTTACAATGATTCTCCACTTCACTCTGAAATTCTTTGAAGTTTTCAAATGTTTCAGACTTGTGTTTCATCAAGTAGATATACCCATACCTACTTAATCATCTGTGAAGGTGAGAAAATAACGATATCTGCCACGAGCTTTAACACTCATCGGACCGCATACATCGGTATGTATTATTTCCAATAAGTCATTAGCTCGCTCCATTGATCCGGAGAACGGAGTTTTAGTCATCTTGCCCATAAGGCATGGTTCGGAAGTATCAAATGATTCATAATCAAGTGATTCCAAAAGTCCATCCGCATGGAGTTTCTTCATGCGCTTCACGCCAATATGACCTAAATGGTAGTGCCACAAGTATGTTGCACTATCATTATCAACTTTGTATCTTTTGGCATCAATACTATGAATACGTGTATCACTACGATCGAGATTCAGTAAACCATTTACATTGGGAGTATGACCATAGAAGGTTTTATTCATGTAAACAGAACAACAATTATTCTCTGACTTAAATGAATAATTGTATTGCAATATACATGATCAAATCATATTCATGCTCAACGCGAACAGCAAATAATATTTATTTAGGTTCAACACTAATCCCGAAGGTAGAGGGAGTGTACGATGGTGATTGTATCAACCTTGGAATCATTTCCAACACACATCGTCACCTCACCCTTAACTAGTCTCTGTTTATTCTACAACTCCTGTTTCGAGTTACTAATCTTAGCAACTAAACCAGTATCAAATACCGAGGGGCTACTACGAATACTAGTAAGTTACACATCAATAACATGTATATCAAATATAACTTTGTTCACGTTGCCATCCTTCTTATCTGCCAAGTATTTGGGGCAGTTCCGCTTCTAGTGACCATTCCTTTGCAGTAGAAGTACTCAGTTTCAGGCTTAGGTCCAGCTTTGGGCTTCTTCACAGGGGTGACAACTTGCTTGCCATTCTTCTTGAAGTTCCCTTTCTTTCCCTTGCGTGCCCTTTTGCTTGAAACTAGTGGTCTTGTTAACCATCAACACTTGATGCTCTTTCTTGATTTCTACCTTCGCCGGTTTCAGCGCCGCGAAGAGCTCGGGAGTCGTTTTCATCATCCCTTGCATATTATAGTTCGTCATGAAGTTCTAGTAGCTTGGTGATAGTGACTAGAGAACTCTGTCAATCACTATCTTATCTGGAAGATTAACTCCCACTTTATTCAAGTGATTGTAGTACCCACACATTCTGAGCACATGCTCACTAGCTGAGCTATTCTCCTCCATCTTGTAGTCAAAGTACTTGTTAGAGGTCTCATACCTCTCAACATGGGCATGACTGTGAAATACCAATTTCTACTCTTGGAACATCTTGATAACCCACAAGTATAGGGGATGGCAACAGTTTTCGAGGGTAGAGTATTCAACCCAAATTTATTGATTCGACACAAGGGGAGCCAAAGAATATTCTCAAGTATTAGCACTTGAGTTGTCAATTCAACCATACCTGGATAACTTAATATATGCAACAAAGTATTTAGTAGATAAGGAATATGATAGTAGTGGTAACGATAGCAATAGTAATGGTAGCAAAAGTAATGTTTTTGGTATTTTGTAGTGATGATAACAATAGCAACGGAAAAGTAAATAAGCAAAGAACAATATATGGAAAGCTCGTAGGCATTGGATCGGTGATGGAGAATTATGCTAGATGTGGTTCATCATGTAACAGTCATAACCTAGGGTGACACAGAACTAGCTCCAATTCATCAATGTAATGTAGGCATGTACTCCGAATATAGTCATACGTGCTTATGGAAAAGAACTTGCATGACATCTTTTGTCCTACCCTCCCGTGGCAGCGGGGTCCTAACGGAAACTAAGGGATATTAAGGCCCCCTTTTTATAGAGTACGTACCAAAGCATTAACACATAGTGAACACATGAACTCCTCAAACTCCGGTCATCACCGGGAGTGGTCCCGATTATTGTCACTTCGGGGTTGCCGGATCATAACACATAGTAGGTGACTATAGACTTGCAAGATAGGAACAAGAACTCACATATATTCATGAAAACATAATAGGTTCAGATCTGAAATCATGGCACTCGGGCCCAACTGACAAGCATTAAGCATAGCAAAGTCATAGCAACATCAATCTCAGAACATAGTGGATACTAGGGATCAAACCCTATCAAAACTAACTCGATTACATGATAAATCTCATCCAACCCATCACCGTCCAGCAAGCCTATGATGGGGTTACTCACGCACGGCGGTGAGCATCATGAAATTGGTGATGGAGGATGGTTGATGATGACGACGGCAATGGATTCCCCTCTCCGGAGCCCCGAACGGACTCCAGATCAGCCCTCCCGAGAGAGTTTAGGGCTTGGCGGCGGCTCCGTATCGTAAAACGCGATGAATCCTTCTCCTCTATTTTTTTCTCCCCGAACACGAATATATGGAGTTGGAGTTGAGGTCGGTGGAGCTCCAGGGGGCCCACGAGGCAGGGGCGCGCCCCCCACCCTCGTGGCTAGGGTGTGGGCCCCTGGCCTTGATTCTTTGCCAGTATTTTTTATTATTTACAAAAATAATCTCCGTGGAGTTTCAGGTCATTCCGAGAACTTTTGTTTCTGCACATAAATAACACCATGGCAATTCTGCTGAAAGAGCGTCAGTCCAGGTTAGTTCCATTCAAATCATGCAAGTTAGAGTCCAAAACAAGGGCAAAAGTGTTTGGAAAAGTATATACGACGGAGACGTATCAATTCCCCCAAGCTTAAATCTTTGCTTGTCCTCAAGCAATTTAGTTGACAAACTGAAAGTGATAAAGAAAAGCTTTTACAAACTCTGTTTGCTCTTGTTGTTGTAAATATGTAAAGCCAACATTCAAGTTTTCAGCAAAGATTATGAACTAACCATATTCACAATAACACTTAGGGCATCTCCAGCCGCGCCCCCAGGAAGGCCTCCCCAGGCGATTTTTTCGCGCCGGCGCCGAAAAAACGGCCCAGTCGCGCCCCCAGGAGCCCGATTTTCGCCGGCTTGAGCCGAAAACAGCGCCGGCGGACCCAGGCCGAACCCGGCGCGCTGGGGGGCGCCGAGGCGAGCTGTTTTGGTGCGAAAAAGCCGCGGGCCAGCCGTGTCAGCGACTCGGCGCCTCGTCTTCCCCCAACGGCCTCGGTTCCTGTGGGGAATCAATGGCAAGGCTGCCGCCGGTCAGCCTTGCCATTGATTCCTCACGGCGGCGCATCACGGGACGGCGCGTCGACGCCTCCCCTCCCTCGCACGCATACACACGGGAGCGGCGTGGCTATAAAAGCCGGTGGCCTCCACTCGCCTGTGCCCACACCAGCCCCGCCCCTCGCCGCCGTCCAGCCCCTCCCTCTCCCTACCTCTCCCGAGCGCCGCCGCCCAGCCCCTCCCTCTACCTCTCCCGAGCCCGCCCAGCCCCGCCGTCGCCATGGCAGAACGCTTCCCCGGAGACGAGGCGGCGGCCAACGGCTTCGGCCGCCGTTCGCTCCGCGAACAGGAGTCCTGGCTCCTGTTCCAGGCGAACATCCCGGCGCCGCCGGACATGCGCGCCAGGCCGACGGGGTGGAGACTCAGCACTGGGGGAGTGCCCATTCCCCCGTTGCCCGACGCCGCGGCGAAGCCGAAGTACTTCGCCGAGGAAGTCGAGGTCGTGCGCGCCTCCCTCAACGCGCAACTCTCCCTCCCCCAGTACGCCGCCGACAACCACGTGGCATGGGCGGCGTATTTCGAGCGCCGCCAGCAGCAGCGCTTGGCGTCCACCAACGGCGCGCCGGTGGTCGGCGGCCGGCACAACAGCGAGGGGCGCCACCTGTGGTGGGGCGTCCCCGGCCGCACACTCGAGGGCGTGGTCACGTACCTCGAGGGCGGCAACGACCCGCCGTTGGCGTACCCCCCGGCGAGGGTGGCCGCCCCGGCGCAGCACCGACGCGCCGGGCCGTGGGTGCCAAGGAGGTTCACGTTCTCCTCCTCCTCTTCTTCCTCCCGATCCTCGTCACACTCCTCCGGCACTCCGGCCCTGCTCGGCGTCAAGGCCGAGCCCGCGGCAGAGACGCCGCTCGGCCGGCGCACTCGCAGCACCGGCATCGTCATCAACGAGGGCGGCCGGCGCGCCTCCCCCTCGTCAGCTCCTCCACGCTTCGTCAATCCAAAGACGAAGCCGGGGCTGGCGCCGGTGAAGACGGAGCCGGGGCGGGCGCCGGTGAAGGCGGAGTTCGAGGACGACGACACGGCCCTAGAATGGGCGCGCCAGGACTCCATTGCGATGGAGAAGGCGCGTTGGAGAAGGAGAAGGAGCGCCAGTGCGCCGCCCTACGCCGCTTCGAGGAGCACCGACGCGGTCGCGATGAAGGCGGGATCGTCGTCTTATGCGACAGCGACGACGACGACGACGCGCCGCCACCAGTCCGCCATGGCGACACCGGGCAGGGGTCCAGCAGGGGCGCCCGCGTCAAGGAGGAGAAGGCCAATGACGACGATGGCGGCGACGGCGGCGACGACTTCAGCCCCTTTGTTTTTTTAGATTAGGTTAATGTAATGAAAATGCGCGAATTTCGCCAAAATTTGCCATGTTTGGCCGAAATTTAACTAGTTTTTATCATAATTTCGCCGAACGGTCCTTCTTTTTTTTAATACGCGCCTGGGGGCGGCCCTGGGGGCCAACGGCTGGGGACCGACTCGCCCCCAGGGCCATTTTTTGCGCCGGCTCACCCCCAGGCGGCGCTTTTTGACGCCCCCTGGGGGGCCAACGGCTGGAGATGCCCTTAGGTCTCATGTTTACTCGTATCCATGGCATAATCAACTAGCGAGCAATAATAATAAATCTCGGATGACAACACTTTCTCAAAACAATCATAATATGATATAACAACATGGTATCTCGCTAGCCCTTTCTGAGACTGCAAAACATAAATGTAGAGCACCTTTAAAGATCAAGGACTGACTAGAAATTGTAATTCATGGTAAAAGAGATCCAGTCAAGTCATACTCAATGTAAACTAACTGTAATGAATGCAAATGACAGCGGTGCTCTCCAACTGGTGCTTTTTAATAAGAGGATGATGACTCAACATAAAAGTAAATAGATAGGCCCTTCGCAGAGGCAAGCAGGGATTTGTAGAGGTGCCAGAGCTCGATTTTGAAATATAGGTGAATAATATTTTGAGTGGTATACTTTCATTGTCAACATAACAACCAAGAGCTGGTAATATCTTCCATGCTACACACATTATAGGCGGTTCCCAAACAGAATGGTAAAGTTTATACTCCCCCTCCACCAACAAGCATAAATCCATGCCTTGCTCGAAACAACGAGTGCCTCCAACTAACAACAGTCCCGGGGGAGTTTTGTTTGCAACTATTTTGATTTGATTTGCATAACGCATGGGATTGGGCATCCCGGTGACCAGCCATTTTCTCGTGAGTGAGGAGCGGAGTCCACTCCTCTTGAGAATAACCCGCCTAACATGGAAGATACGGACATCCCTAGTTGATACATGAGCTATTCGAGCATACAAAACAGAATGTTCATTTGAAGGTTTAGAGTTTGGCACATACAAATTTACTTGGAACGGCAGGTAGATACCGTATATAGGTAGGTATGGTGGACTCATATGGAACAACTTTGGGGTTTATGGGATTGGATGCACAAGCAGTATTCCCGCTTAGTATAGGTGAAGGCTAGAAAAAGACTAGGAAGCGACCAGCTAGAGAGCGACAACAGTCATGAACATGCATTAAAATTAATCAACACCGAATGCAAGCATGAGTATGATATAATGCACCATGAACATAAATATCATAGTGGCTATGTTGATTTTATTTCAACTACATGTGTGAACATGTGCCAAGTCAAGCCACTCGAATCGTTCAAAAGAGGATACCACCCTATCATACCACATCACAACCATTTTAATAGCATGTTGGCACGCAAGGTAAACCATTATAAGCTCCTAGCTAATTAAGCATGGCATAAGCAACTATAATCTCTAATTGTCATTGCAAACATAATTCATAATAGGCTGAATCAAGAACGATGAACTAATCATATTTACAAAAACAAGAGAGGTCGAGTTCATACCAGCTTCTCCCATCTCAATTAGTCCATCATATATCGTCATAATTGCCTTTCACTTGCACGACCAAATGATGTGAATAATAATAATAATAGTGCACATGCCTTGGACTAAGCTGGAATCTGCAAGCATTCAATTCAAGAGAGAAGACAAGGTAATATGGGATCTTTGTTAGATCAACAATAATGCATATAAGAGACACTCAACATTTTCATTATGGTTTTGTCCTCCCGACCCCCAAAGAAAAGAAAAGAAATAAAACTATTTACACGGGAAAGCTCCCAACAAACAAAAGAAGAAAGGGAAATCTTTTTGAGTTTTGTTTTTAGTTATTACTACTACAACAAGAAAAATAAAATAGCTAAAAGCTACTACTATTTTTTTTGTTTTTCTTAAGGTTTATCAAACACACAAGAAGAAAGCATAAAAAAGAAATAAACTAGCATGGATATTACAATGAAAAAGTATGAGCACCGACATCTAGCAATGAGTATGTGAACATAAATGTAATGTCGGTGAGAAATATGTACTCCCCCAAGCTTAGGCTTTTGGCCTAAGTTGGTCTATTGCCACGGATGGCCTGGCGGATATCCAAAGTTGTAGTTGGGGTCGTACTGAGATGCAGTAGTCATTGCATCGTGGGCTGCAGCTTGGAGGCGAGCTATCTCGGCCCTCCTCTTATACTGTTCTGCCTCCTCTCTGGTTATAAAATATCTCCCTTTTGCCTGAAAGTCAAAGAAAGTAGAAGCAGGGAGAGCGACGTGATAGGTGCGTCGTCTGTCAAAGATTAGTCGGTATTGGAGGAACTGATCGTTCCTCTCAACAAAATGATGACGAACTGAAAGTGCAACTATCCCTAGGTGGTTTTGGTAATTCATAACAACATATAGCTCATTGAGCTAATGCTATTCCAAGATGATTATTTCAGGAAAGCTCAATGATTGGCATGGCATGGATGTGAAAGTGGAACCCTCAAAATGCTAAGGACAAAGGATTGGCTCAAGCTCAAAAGCTCAAGACTCTTCATTTTATATTTTAGTGATCCAAGATCACATTGAGTCCTTAGGAAAAGCCAATACTATCAAGGAGGGATGAGGTGTTGCTTAATGAGCCTCTTGCTTCATGTGCTTAGTGATATGCTCCAAAACCCTCAACTACTTTCCCATATCCACTTATGACCTAAACCCTAAGCCAAACTCGGTCATACCAATTCTTTCTATCCGGCGCCACCGAGTTTCACTTCTCATAAGCAATGCCAAACCCTAGCAATTCAGTTCTACCGATAGGGATCTCGGTCTCACCGAGATGGGATTGCAAACTCTCTGTTTCCCTTTCGTAACTTTTCGGTCTCACCGAAAGAGCGAATCGGTCCCACCAAGATTGCAATGTAAATTCAGTGTTTCCTTTTTGTAACTTTTCGGTCTCACCGAAAGAGCAAATCGGTCCCACCGAGTTCGCCTGACCAACTCTCTGGTTAGCTAATTACCAAATTCGGTCCCACCGAGTTTGTGTAATCGGTCTCACCGAGATTACGTTATGCCCAAACCCTAACCATATCGGTCCTACCGAGTTGCATGTCAGTCCCACCGAAAATCTCTAACGGTCACTAGGTTTACATTTTCGGTCCGACCGAGTTTGTTGATTCGGTCCCACCGAGATTGGAAAACTGCGTGTAACGGTTGGATTTTGTGTGGAGGCTATATATACCCCTCCACCTCCTCTTCATTCGTGGAGAGAGCCATCAGAACACATACACAATTCCAACTCATATGTTCTGAGAGAGAACCACCTACTCATGTGTTGAGATCAAGACATTCCATTCCTACCATATGAATCTTGATCTCTAGCCTTCCCAAGTTGCTTTCCACTCAAATCTTCTTTCCACCAAATCCAAATCCTATGAGAGAGAGTTGAGTGTTGGGGAGACTATCATTTGAAGCACAAGAGCAAGGAGTTCATTACCTACACACCATTTGTTATTCTTGGAGAGTGGTGTCTCCTAGATTGGCTAGGTGTCACTTGGGAGCCTCCGACAAGATTGTGGAGTTGAACCAAGGAGTTTGTAAGGGCAAGGAGATCGCCTACTTCGTGAAGATCTACCGCTAGTGAGGTAAGTCCTGTGTGGGCGATGGCCATGGTGGGATAGACAAGGTTGCTTCTTCGTGGACCCTTTGTGGGTGGTTGCTTCTTTGTGGACCCTTCGTGGGTGGAGCCCTTTGTGGACTCGCGCAACCGTTACCCTTTGTGGGTGGAGCCCTCCATGGAGTCGCGCAACCGTTACCCTTTGTGGGTTGAAGTCTCCATCAACGTGGATGTAGGATAGCACCACCTATCCGAACCACGGGAAAAACATCCGTGTCTCCAACTGCGTTTGAATTCTCTAAACCCTTCCCTTTACATTCTTGCAAGTTGCATGCTTTACTTTCCGCTGCCAATATACTCTTTGCATGCTTGCTTGAATTGTGTGATGATTGCTTGACTTGTCCTACAATAGCTAAAATCTGCCAAGAACTAAAATTGGGAAAAGGTTAAGCTTTTATTTGGTCAAGTAGTCTAATCACCCCCCTCTAGACATACTTTCGATCCTACACGAACCATAGCCTCATAATCCAAATAAGTAGGAGGCAACTCAATATCATCCTCACGTATGGTTATACCAAGAAAATTAGCTATACGGGTTGCATAAATTCCACCAAAGAAATCTCCATTAAATCTATTATGATGCAACCTACGTGCAACAATAGCTCCCAAGTTATAAGATTTATCTTCTAACACAGCACTCCTAAGAATACTAAGGTCAGGGACACACATATGACATGCTTCATGTTTACCATTTATGCACCTACCTATGAAGAGAGCGAAATAATGTATAGCAGGAAAATGAATGCTCCCTATGGTAGCTTGTGTTATATCTCTAGATTCCCCACAGTTATACAAGCAAGAAAATCTCTAAACTCAGATTTGCGAGGTTCACTAGCACTACCCCATTGTGGAAGTTTGCAAGCAGTGGTAAAATACTCTAAGTCCATAGTTTAATAATTTTCATAAAGATCAAATAGGACAGTTTGGGAATTGCGTGAAGATGAAAATTCAAACCTCCTCACAAAGGAACTAGTGAGATAGTGGTACTGATGGCACTTTTCTGCCTCGAAGCTCACAAGATCAGCATTACGCAAATATGCGTTAAATGCTTCCTTAATTCCTGCTCGATCCACGAAGTCCTCTGAAGGCCATTCACAGGGCCGCACTGGAGCGTCCCTCGGTGGCTCATCATCAGCATCACGCATTGCAAGCCTGGGTCCTTGCTTCCTTGAAGGACCACCTTGGTACATTTTCCTAAACATATTTCTTCTTCTGAAAAATTTCTGAAATTTTTAGTAACTTCAAATAAAAGTGAACCAAGCTCAACAAAATTGATAGCAACTACTCCTACAAGTGCCTAGGACCTATATCATGCATTAGAACTACTTGGAACCATATAAATTTGACGCGCAAGCTCAAGAACATGGTTACCTAGGCAGCACAAGTTTGCAATGAATAAAGTACTAGAACAAAAACTGATTGGACCAATGGAGGACTCACATACCAAGGAACAATCCCCCAAAGCAGTTTTGCGAGAGGTGCCTTGAGCAAGGAGATCGAAAATCGCAGCAAAATGAGCTAGAACTCGTGCTTGAGCTGGATGGTGATTTTTTTGGGGAGGAAGGAGTGTGTGGGTGCAGGAATAAGTGGAGGGGAGCCACCGTGGCCCCACGAGGCAGGGGGCGCGCCGTGGACCCTCGTGGCCAGGTGCCATCTCCCCCTGCTGTGTTCTCAGTGCCAGATATTGTCAAATATTCCAGAAAAATCATATTTAAATTTTAGGGCATTTGGAGAACTTTTATTTTCGGGGTATTTTTTATTACATGGATAATTCAGAAAACAGACAGAAATTACTATTTTTGCTTTATTTAATATAAATAACAGAAAGTAAAAAGAGGGTACAGAGAGTTGTGCTTTCTAACTTCATCCATCTCATGCTCATCAAAAGGAATCCACTAACAAGGTTGATCAAGTCTTGCTAACAAACTCATTTCGAGTAACATGAAACCGGAGAAATTTCGACTGACACTATGTTACCTCAACGGGGATATGCATATCTCCACTAATAAGAATATCATATTTCTTCTTGACAGTAGGAAGAGGAAATTCAAAACCTCCAAAAATGATCGATGGAATTTTTCCAATAGAATTGATATTGTGGGCTTGAGGTTGTTTCCTCGAAAAGTGTACCGTATGCTCATTACCATTAACATGAAAAGTGACATTGCCTTTGGTGCAATCAATAACAGCCCCTGCAGTATTCAAAAAGGGTCTTCCAAGAATAATAGAAATACTATCGTCCTCGGGAATATCAATAATAACAAAGTCATTTAAAATAGTAACATTTGCAACCACAACAGGCACATCCTCACAAATACCAACAGGTATAGCAGTTGATTTATCAGCCATTTGCAAAGATATTTCAGTAGGTGTCAATTTATTCAAATCAAGTCTACGATATAAAGAGAGGCATAACACTAACACCGGCTCCAAGATCACATAAAGCAGTTTTAACATAGTTTCTTTTAATGGAGCATGGTATAGTTGGTACTCCTGGATCTCCTAGCTTTTTAGGTATTCCACCCTTAAAAGTATAATTAGCAAGCATGGTGGAAATTTCAGCTTCCGGTATCTTTCTTTTATTAGTAAAAATATCTTTCATGTACTTAGCATAAGGATTCATTTTAAGCATATCAGTCAAATGCATACGCAAAAAGATAGGTCTAATCATTTCAACAAAGCGCTCAAAATCCTCATCATCCTTTTTCTTGGATGGCTTAGGAGGAAAAGGCATGGGTTTCTGAACCCAATGCTCTCTTTCCTTACCGTGTTTCCTAGCAACAAAGTCTCTCTTATCATAACGTTGATTCTTTGATTGTGGGTTATCAAGATCAACAACAGGTTCAATTTCTATATCATTATCATTACTGGGTTGGGCATCAACATGAACATCATCATTAACATTTTCATTAGGTTCATGTTCATTACTAGATTGTGTTTCAGCATCAGAAATAGAGATATCATTGGGATTCTCAGGTGTGTCAATAACAGGTTCACTAGAAGCATGCAAAGTCCTATCATTTTTCTTTTTCTTCCTTTTAGAAGGACTAGGTGCATCCATATTATTTATCTGAGAATCTTGCTCAATTCTCTTAGGATGGCCCTTAGGATACAAAGGTTCCTGGGTCATTTTACCACCTCTAGTCATAACTCTAACAGCATTATCATTTTTCTTACTATTTAATTCATTGAGCAATTCATTCTGAGCTTTAAGTACTTGTTCTACTTGAGTGGTAACCATAGAAGCATGTTTACTAATGAGTTTAAGTTCACCTTTAACTCTAGACATATAATCACCCAAGTGTTCAATCATATACGCATTTTGTTTCAATTGTCTACCAAAGTAAGCATTGAAGTCTTCTTGCCTAACCATAAAGCTATCAAACTCATCCAAACATTGGCTAGCAAACTTAGTAGGAGGGATTTCAGCTTTATCATATCTATAGAGAGAATTTACCTTTACTACCCGTGTCGGGTTATTAAGACCATGTGTTTCTTCAATAGGTGATGGATTAAAACCATATATTTCTCCAACAGGCGGTAGATTAAGACCATGTATTTCTTCAATAGGAGGTAAATTTTTAATATCTTCAGCTTTAATACCCTTTTCTTTCATGGATTTCTTTGCCTCTTGCATATCTTCAGGACTAAGAAACAGAACACCCCTTTTCTTTGGAGTTGGTTTAGGAATAGGCTCAGGAAGTGACCAATTATTTTCATTTGTCAACATGTTGTTCAATAGAATTTTAGCTTCATCCGGTGTTCTTTCCCTAAAAACAAAACCGGCACAACTATCCAGGTAATCTCTGGAAGCATCGGTTAGTCCATTATAAAAGATATCAAGTATTTCATTTTTCTTAAGAGGATGATCAAGCAAAGCATTAAGTAATTGGAGAAGCCTCCCCCAAGCTTGTGGGAGACTCTATTCTTCAATTTGCACAAAATTATATATATCCCTTAAAGCACCTTGTTTATTATGAGCAAGGAAATATTTAGCAGAGAAGTAATAAATCATATCCTGGGGACTACGCACACAACCAGGATCAAGAGAATTAAACCATATCTTAGCATCACCCTTTAATGAGAACGGGAATATTTTAAGGATATAAAAGTAGTGAGTTCTCTCATCATTAGTGAACAGGGTGGCTATATCATTTAATTTAGTAAGATATGCCACAACAGTTTCAGATTCATAGCCATAAAAAGGATCAGATTCAACCAAAGTAATTATATCAGGATCAATAGAGAATTCATAATCCTTATCAGTAACAAAGATAGGTGAAGTAGCATAAGCAGGATCATATTTCATTCTAGCATTCAAAGTTTTTTTGTTTAAGCTTAGCTAATAATTTCTTAAGATCACTTCTATCATTGCATGCAAGAAAGTCTCTTTTAGTTTCTTCATCCATAACATAGCCCTCAGGCACAAGAGGCAATTCATATTTATTAGGAGAGCCTTCATCATCACTTTCATCAATATTATCAGTTTCAATAATTTCATTCTCTCTAGCCCTAGCAAGTTGTTCATCAAGAAATTCACCAAGTGGCACAGTAGTATCAAGCATAGAAGTAGTTTCATCATAAGTATCATGCATAGCAGAAGTGGCATCATCAATAATATGCGACATATTAGAATTAATAGCAGAAGCATGTTTAGGTGTCGCAAGCTTACTCAAAATAGAAGGTGAATCAAGTGCGGAGCTAGATGGCAGTTCCTTACCTCCCCTCGTAATTGACGGATGAATCTTGGTTCTTGGATCTTTCAAGTTCTTCATAGTGATAAGCAGATATAAATCCCAAGTGACTCAAAGAATAGAGCTATGCTCCCCGGCAACGACGCCAGAAAATAGTCTTGATAACCCACAAGTATAGGGGATCGCAACAGTTTTCGAGGGTAGAGTATTCAACCCAAATTTATTGATTCGACACAAGGGCAGCCAAAGAATATTCTCAAGTATTAGCAGCTAAGTTGTCAATTCAACCACACCTGGATAACTTAATATCTGCAGCAAAGTATTTAGTAGCAAAGTAATATGATAGTAGTGGTAACGATAGCAAAAGTAACGGTAGCAAAAGTAATGTTTTTGGTATTTTGTAGTGATGATAAAAATAGCAACGGAAAAGTAAATAAGCGAAGAACAATATATGGAAAGCTCGTAGGCATTGGATCGGTGATGGAGAATTATGCTAGATGTGGTTCATCATGTAACAGTCATAACTTAGGGTGACACAGAACTAGCTCCAATTCATCAATGTAATGTAGGCATGTACTCCGAATATAGTCATACGTGCTTATGGAAAAGAACTTGCATGACATCTTTTGTCCTACCCTCCCGTGGCAGCGGGGTCCTAACGGAAACTAAGGGATATTAAGGCCCCCTTTTAATAGAGTACCGTACCAAAGAATTAACACATAGTGAACACATGAGCTCCTCAATCTACGGTCATCACCGGGAGTGGTCCCGATTATTGTCACTTCGGGGTTGCCGGATCATAACACATAGTAGGTGACTATAGACTTGCAAGATAGGATCAAGGACTCACATATATTCATGAAAACATAATAGGTTCAGATCTGAAATCATGGCACTCGGGCCTTAGTGACAAGCATTAAGCATAGCAAAGTCATAGCAACATCAATCTCAGAACATAGTGGATACTAGGGATCAAACCCTAACAAAACTAACTTGATTACATGATAAATCTCATCCAACCCATCACCGTCCAGCAAGCCTACGATGGGATTACTCACGCACGGCGGTGAGCATCATGAAATTGGTGATGGAGGATGGTTGATGATGACGACAGCGATGGATTCCCCTCTCCGGAGCCCCGAACGGACTCCAGACCAGCCCTGCCGAGAGGGTTTAGGGCTTGGCGGCGGCTCCGTATCGTAAAACGCGATGAATCCTTCTCCTCTATTTTTTTCTCCCCAAACACGAATATATGGAGTTGGAGTTGAGGTCGGTGGAGCTCCAGGGGGGCCACGAGGCAGGGGGGCGCGCCCAGGGGGGCAGGCACGCCCCCACCCTCGTGGCTAGGGTGTGGGCCCCTTGGCCCTGATTCTTTGCCGGTATTTTATTATTATTTGCAAAAATAATCTCCGTGGGGTTTTAGATCATTCCTAGAACTTTTGTTTCTACACATAAATAACACCATGGCAATTCTGCTGAAAACAATGTCAGTCCGGGTTAGTTCCATTCAAATCATGCAAGTTAGAGTCCAAAACAAGGGCAAAAGTGTTTGGAAAAGTATATACGACGGAGACGTATCAATTCTCATATGCTCCGTGGCATTCAAAACGTTTTTGAAGTCCTGGTTCTAAGCCGTAAAGGATGGTGCACTAAACTATTAAGTAGTCATCATATCGAGCTTGCCAAACGTTCATAACTTTGGCATCTGCTCATGCAATAGGTCTGTCACCTAGCAGTGCATCAAGGATGTAATTCTTCTGTGCACCAATGAGGATAACCCTCAGATCACAGACCTAGTCCGCATCATTGCTACTTTCATCTTTCAACTTAGCTTTCTCTAGGAACATATCAAAAATAGGGGAGCTATATCGTGAGCAATTGGTATACAACATAGATATGCAAATACTGTCAAGACTAAGTTCATGATAAATTAAGTTCAATTAATCAAATTACTAATGAACTCCCACTTAAATCAACATCCCTCAAGTTTTCTAAGTGATACATGATCCATATCAACTAAACCAAGTCCGATCATCACGTAAGATGGAGTAGTCTTCAATGGTGAACATCTTCATGTTGATCATATCTACTATATGACTCATGTTCGACCTTTCGGTCTCCAGTGTTCCGAGACCATGTCTGTACATGCTAGGCTCGTCAAGTTTAACCCGAGTATTCCGCATGTGCAAAACTGTCTTGCACCCGTTGTATGTGAACTAGAGTCTATCACACCCGATCATCACGTGGTGTCTCAACACGACGAACTGTCGCAACGGTGCATACTTGAGGAGGACACTTGTACCTTGAAATTTAGTTAAGGGATCATCTTATAATGCTACCGTCGTACTAAGAAAAATAAGATGCATAAAAGATAAACATCACATGCAATCAAAATATGTGACATGATATGGCCATCATTGGTGTCTACTACACAACCTTCTTCTTGTAGACATTGTTGGGCCTCCAAGTGCAGAGGTTTGTAGGACAGTAGCAAATTTCCCTCAAGTGGATGACCTAAGGTTTATCAATCCGTAGGAGGCGTAGGATGAAGATGGTCTCTCTCAAGCAACCCTGCAAACAAATAACAAAGAGTCTCTTGTGTCCCCAACACACCCAATACAATGGTAAATTGTATAGGTGCACTAGTTCGGCGAATAGATGGTGATACAAGTGGTATATGGATAGTAGATAATGGTTTTTGTAATCTGAAAATATAAAAACAGCAAGGTAACTAATGATAAAAGTAAGCACAAACGGTATTGCAATGCGTTGAAACAAGGCCTAGGGTTCATACTTTCACTAGTGCAAGTTATATCAACAATAATAACATAATTGGATCATATAACTATCCCTCAACATGCAACAAAGAGTCACTCCAAAGTCACTAATAGTGGAGAGCGAACAAAGAGATTATGGTAGGGTACGAAACCACCTCAAAGTTATTCTTTCCAATCAATCTGTTGGGCTATTCCTATAAGTGTCACAAACAGCCCTAGAGTTCGTACTAGAATAACACCTTAAGACACAAATCAACCAAAACCCTAATGTCACCTAGATACTCCAATGTCACCTCAAGTATCTGTGGGTATGATTATACTGTATGCATCACACAATCTCAGATTCATCTATTCAACCAACACATAGAACCTCAAAGAGTGCCCCAAAGTTTCTACCGGAGTATCATGACGAAAATGTGTGCCGACCCCTATGCATAGGTTCATGGGCGGAACCCGCAAGTTGATCACCAAAACATACATCAAGTGAATCGCGTGATATCCCATTGTCACCACAGATATGCACGACAAGACATACATCAAGTGTTCTCAAATCTTTAAAGACTCAATCCGATAAGATAACTTCAAAGGGGAAACTCAATCCATTACAAGAGAGTAGAGGGGGGAAGAAACATCATAGGATCCAAATATAATAGCAAAGCTCGCGATACATCAAGATCGTGCCAAATCAAGAACGTGCGAGAGAGAGAGAGATCAAACACATAGCTACTGGTACATACCCTCAGCCCCGAGGGAGAACTACTCCCTCCTCGTCATGGAGAGCATCAGGATGATGAAGATGGCCACCGGAGAGGGATTGCCCCCTCCGGCAGGGTGTCGGAATGGGTCTAGATTGGCTTTCGGTGGCTACGGAGGCTTCTGGCGGCTGAACTCCCGATCTATTGTGCTCCCCGATCATTTTAGGGTATATGGAGATATGTAGGCGGAAGAAATATGTCAGGGGAGCCACGAGGGGCCCACGAGGGTGGAGGGCGCACCCAGGGTGGGTGGGCGTGCCCCCCTACCTCGTGGCCTCCTCGAAGCTTCCCTTACGTGGACTCCAAGTCTTCTGGGCTTCTTCTGATCCAAAAATAAGTTCCGTGAGTTTCAGGTCAATTGGACTCCGTTTGATTTTCCTTTTCTGCGATATTCTAAAACAAGGAAAAAACAGAAACTGGCACTGGGCTATGGGTTAATAGGTTAGTCCCAAAAATCATATAAAATAGCATATAAATGCATATAAAACATCCAAGGTTGATAATATAATAGCATGGAACAATCAAAAATTATAGATACGTTGGAGACGTATCAGCATTCCCAAGCTTAATTCCTGCTCGTCCTCGAGTAGGTAAATGATAAAAACAGAATTTTTGATGTGGAATGCTACCTAACATATTTATCCATGTAATTCTCTTTATTGTGGCAATAATATTCAGATCCATAAGATTCAAGATAAAAGTTTAATATTGACATAGAAATAATAATACTTCAAGCATACTAACCAAGCAATCATGTCTTCTCAAAATAACATGGCCAAAGAAAGCTATCCCTACAAAATCATATAGTCTGGCTATGCTCTATCTTCACCACACAAAATATTTAAATCATGCACAACCCCGATGACAAGCCAAGAAATTGTTTCATACTTTTGATGTTCTCAAACTTTTTCAATCTTCACGCAATACATGAGCGTGAGCCATGGATATAGCACTATAGGTGGAATAGAATGGTGGTTGTGGAGAAGACAAAAAGGAGAAGATAGTCGCACATCAACTAGGCGTATCAACGGGCTATGGAGATGCCCATCAATAGATATCAATGTGAGTGAGTAGGGATTGCCATGAAACGGATGCACTAGAGCTATAAGTGTATGAAAGCTCAACAGAAGAAACTAGTGGGTGTGCATCCAACTCGCTTGCTCACGAAGACCTAGGGCGTTTTGAGGAAGCCCATCATTGGAATATACAAGCCAAGTTCTATAATGAAAGATTCCCACTAGCATATGAAAGTGACAACATAGGAGACTCTCTATCATGAAGATCGTGGTGCTACTTTGAAGCACAAGTGTGGTAAAAGGATAGTAGCATTGTCCCTTCTCTCTTTTTCTCCCATTTTTTATTTTTTTATTTGGGCCTTCTCTTTTTTATGGCCTCTTTTCTCTTCTATTTTTTTATTTGGGCTTCTTTGGCCTCTTTTTTTTCGTCCGGAGTCTCATCCCGACTTTTATTTACTGGGACAATGCTCTATAATGATGATCATCACACTTTTATTTACTTACAACTCAAGAATTACAACTCGATACTTAGAACAAGATATGACTCTATATGAATACCTCCGGTGGTGTATCGGGATGTGTAATGATGCATGAGTGACATGTATGGAAGAATTATGAATGGTGGCTTTGCCACAAATATGATGTCAACTACATGATCATGCAAAGCAATATGACAATGATGAAGCATGTCATAATAAACGGAAAGGTGGAAAATTGCATGGCAATATATCTCGGAATGGCTATCGAAATGCCATAATAGGTAGGTATGGTGGCTGTTTTGAGGAAGGTATATGGTGGGTTTATGGTACCGGCTAAAGTTGCGCGGTACTAGAGAGGCTAGCAATGGTGGAAGGGTGAGAGTGCGTATAATCCATGGACTCAACATTAGTCATAAAGAACTCACATACTTATTGCAAAAATCTATTAGTTATCGAAACAAAGTACTACACGCATGCTCCTAGGGGGGGTAGATTGGTAGGAAAAGACCATCGCTCGTCCCCGACCGCCACTCATAAGGAAGGCAATCAATAAATAAATCATGCTCCGACTTCATCACATAACGGTTCACCATACGTGCATGCTACGGGAATCACAAACTTCAACACAAGTATTTCTCAAATTCACAACTACTCAACTAGCATGACTCTAATATTACCATTCTCATATCTCAAAACAATCATCAAGTATCAAACTTCTCATAGTATTCAATGCACTTTATATGAAAGTTTTTATTATATCCCTCTTGGATGCCCATCATATTAGGACTAGTTTCATAACCAAAGCAAACTACCATGCTGTTCTAAAGACTCTAAAAATAATATAAGTGAAGCATGAGAGTTCATCTATTTCTACAAAATAAAACCACCACCGTGCTCTAAAAAGTTGTAAGTGAAGCACTAGAGCAACAACAAACTACTCTGAAAGATATAAGTGAAGATCAATGAGTAGTCGAATAATTATGCAACTATATGAAGACTCTCTAACATTAAAGAATTTCAGATCTTGGTATTTTATTCAAAAATCAAGCAAAATAAAGTAAAATAAAATGACGCTCCAAGCAAAACAAATATCATGTGGTAAATAAAAATATAGCTCCAAGTAAAGTTACCGATGAACGAAGACGAAAGAGGGGATGCCTTCCGGTGCATCCCCAAGCTTAGGATCTTGGTTTTCCTTGAATATTACCTTGGGGTGCCTTGGGCATCCCCAAGCTTAGGCTCTTGCCACTCCTTATTCCATAGTCCATCGAATCTTTACCCAAAACTTGAAAACTTCACAACACAAAACTTACCAGAAAACTCATAAGCTCCATTAGCGAAAAAAACAAAACACCACTTCAAGGTACTGTAATGAACTAATTCTTTATTTATATTGGTGTTAAAACTACTGTATTCCAACTTCTCTATGGTTTATAAACTCTTTTACTAGCCATAGATTCATCAAAATAAGTAAACAACACAATGAAAACAGAATCTGTCAAAAATAGAATAGTCTGTAGTAATCTGGATCAAACGTATACTTATGGAACTCATAAAATTATAAAATAAATTTCTGGACGTGAGGAATTTATCTATTAATCATCTGCTAAAATAATTAACTAAATAGCACTCTCCAAATAAAAATGTCAGCAATTCTCGTGAGCGCTAAAGTTTCTGTTTTTTACAACATGATCAACAAGACTTTCCCCAAGTCTTCCCAAAGGTTCTACTTGGCACAAACACTAATTAAAAGCATAAAACCACATCTAAACAGAGGCTAGATGAATTATTTATTACTAAACAGGAACAAAAAGAAAGGAACAAAAATAAAGTTGGGTTGCCTCCCAACAAGCGCTATCGTTTAACGCCCCTAGCTAGGCATGATGATTTCAATGATGCTCACATAAAAGATAAGAATTGTAACATAAAGAGAGGATCTTGAAGAATATTACTAGCACATTTAAGTATAACCCACTTCCTATGCATAGGGATTTTGTGAGAAAACAACTTGTGGGAACAATAATCAACTAGCATAGGAAGGTAAAACAAGCATAACTTCAAAACTTTAAGCACATAGAGAGGAAACTAGATATTATTGCAATTCCTACAAGCATATGTTCCTCCCACATAATAATTTTCAGTAGCATCATGAATGAATTCAACAATATAACCAACACCAAAAGCATTCTTTTCATGATCTATAAGCATAGAAATTTTATTACTCTCCACACAAGCAAAATTCTTCTTATTCGGAATAGTGGGAGTATCATAAGAGACTCGAATACTATAAATTGTTTCTACATTAAAAGAGTAATGTTCAGAAAAGGGGTAACCATAATCATGACAAGTTTTATAAATATAATCACTACTTTTTATAGCATAAGTATCATCACAATAATCATCATAAGTAGGAGGCATGCTATCATCATTATAAATTTGCATATCAAAACTTGGGAGACTAAAAATATCATCTTCATCAAACATAGCATCCCCAAGCTTGGGACAAACATTAATTGCAGCAAATATATTCTCAAAAACATCATCTTCATCAAATGTAGCTTCCCCAAGCTTGGCCTTTTCATATCATAAGCATAATCACTCTCATCATTAATAGTATAGATAGCACCAATAGTATAGCAATTATCATATTCTTCCAGGCAAGTGCCAAAAAGATTTTAAAGATCATAAGAAGTATCATTATTTTCCACAATTATATTTTCATGAGGCACAATAGTAATAGCAGCAGCATTATTTGGGAGAGATATCTTTTTACCTCTCTTCCTTTTTCTTTTCTTCTTCTTCACCACATCATGTGTGGGTTCAATCCTCTTTTTGGAGCTCCTTATTAATGAGATTGGTTGAACAGGAGGCTCCTCCTCGTTACCTGATTCATCATAAGAAATAATAGGAGGATATTGGGAAGTCTCTTCCCTTTCATTATTATTCTCTTCATCTTCTATTTGTTTCTTTTCTTTATGTAATTGGCAATATAAGGATTTTTAATGCAATTTACCGCACAATACATATAAATTTCCTCTAGATCAAAATGAAGAACTCTATCAAGGGCAAATTTTGGAATATCCTTAGTTATACGTTTCATTTCTTCGTAGCCCATAAGCAAACTAAGTTCATTATAATGTGCAAGGGAAATCAAGTCATCACAATTTTTGGACACGATTAGATCATGAAACAATTTGCATCGGATAGTTAAATGACCACGTTCATTACAAAGCTCACAAGTATGGCCAAGAAAATTTAAATCTTCAGCACAAACATCTAGCCTTTCTTGCAACAATTAAGTTTCAAAGTACTTATGCCTCTTGCAATATCTATCTTCCCTATTTGGTGTGTACTTGCAAACCCAATGCACTCCACAAAAATTGACATGTTTATAGGAGACATTTTCATCATAACTAGTGCAATCATCATTAGTATCATGGATATTCAAAGAATTCGTACTAACAACATTGAAATCATGCTCATCATTCACATATTTTATGCCAACCATTCTATGTAATTCTTCTTCTAGCATTTGATCACAATTTTCCTTTCCATCATACTCGTGAAAGATATTAAAAAGATGAAGCGTATGAGGTAGACTCAATTCCATTTTTTTATATAGTTTTCTTTTATAGACTAAACTAGTGATAAAACAAGAAACTAAAAGACTCGATTGCAAGATCTAAAGATATACCTTCAAGCACTCACCTCCCCGGCAACGGCACCAGAAAAGAGCTTAGTTGACGGGGTGTTAGTGCCGCTTTCCTCGCCTCCCCGGCAACGGCGCCAGAAAAGAGCTTGATGTCTACTACACAACCTTCTTAGTGTAGACGTTGTTGGGCCTCCAAGTGCAGAGGTTTGTAGGACAGTAGCAAATTTCCCTCAAGTGGATGACCTAAGGTTTATCAATCCGTAGGAGGCGTAGGATGAATATGGTCTCTCTCAAGCAACCCTGCAACCAAATAACAAAGAGTCTCTTGTGTCCCCAACACACCCAATACAATGGTAAATTGTATAGGTGCACTAGTTCGGCGAAGAGATGGTGATACAAGTGGTATATGGATAGTAGATAATGGTTTTTGTAATCTGAAAAGATAAAAACAGCAAGGTAACTAATGATAAAATTAAGCACAAACGGTATTGCAATGGGTTGAAACAAGGCCTAGGGTTCATACTTTCCCAAGTGCAAGTTCTCTCAACAATAATAACATAATTGGATCATATAACTATCCCTCAACATGCAACAAAGAGTCACTCCAAAGTCACTAATAGAGGAGAACGAACAAAGAGATTGTGGTAGGGTACGAAACCACCTCAAAGTTATTCTGTCCAATCAATCCGTTGGCCTCTTCGTATAAGTGTCACAAACAGCCCTAGAGTTCGTACTAGAATAACACCTTAAGACACAAATCAACCAAAACCCTAATGTCACCTAGATACTCCAATGTCACCTCAAGTATCCGTAGGTATGATTATACGATATGCATCACACAATCTTAGATTCATCTATTCAACCAACACATAGAACCTCAAAGAGTGCCCCAAAGTTTCTACCAGAGAATCACGACGAAAACGTGTGCCAACCCCTATGCACAGGTTCATGGGCGGAACCCGCAAGTTGATCACCAAAACATACATCAAGTGAATCACGTGATATCCCATTGTCACCACAGATACGCACGACAAGACATACATCAAGTGTTCTCAAATCTTTAAAGACCCAGTCCGATAAGATAACTTCAAAGGGGAAACTAAATCCATTACAAGAGAGTAGAGGGGGGAAGAAACATCATAGGATCCTAATATAATAGCAAAGGTCGCGATACATCAAGATCGTGCGAAATCAAGAACACGAGAGAGAGAGAGAGATCAAACACATAGCTATTGGTACATACCCTCAGCCCCGAGGGAGAACTACTCCCTCCTCGTCATGGAGAGCACCGGGATGATGAAGATGGCCACCGGAGAGGGATTTCCCCCTCTGGCAGGGTGCCAGAACGGGTCTAGATTGACTTTCGGTGGCTACAGAGGCTTCTGGCGGCTGAACTCCCAATATATTGTGCTCCCCGATCGTTTTAGGGTATATGGAGATATATAGGCGGAAGAAATACGTCAGGGGAGCCACGAGGGGCCCACGAGGGTGGAGGGTGCGCCCCCCTACCTCGTGGCCTCCTTGAAGCTTCCCTTACATGGACTCCAAGTCTTCTGGGCTTCTTCTGATCCAAAAATAAGTTCCGTGAAGTTTCAGGTCAATTAGGCTCCGTTTGATTTTCCTTTTCTGCGATATTCTAAAACAAGGAAAAAACAGAAAGTGGTACTGGGCTCTGGGTTAATAGGTTAGTCCAAAAAATCATATAAAATAGCATATAAATGCATATAAAACATCCAAGGTTGATAATATAATAGCATGGAACAATCAAAAATTATAGATACATTGGAGACGTATCAATCATCATCTCATGCTTTTGATCTCCATCTCCAAAGCATCGTCATGATCTCCATCGTCACTGGCTCGACACCTTGATCTCCATCGTAGCGTCGTGGTCGTCTCGCCAACTATTGCTTCTACAACTATCCTAACACATAGTGATAAAGTAAAGCAATTACATGGCATTTGCATTTCATACAATAAAGAGACAACCATAAGGCTCCTGCCGGTTGTTAGATATCTTACAAAACATGATCATCTCATACAATAATGTTTATCACATCATGTATTGACCATATCACATCACAACATGCCCTGCAAAAACAAGTTAGACATCCTCTACTTTATTGTTGCAAGTTTTACGTGGCTACTACGGGCTTCTAGCAAGAACTGTTCTTACCTACGCATCAAAATGACAATGGTGTTTCATCAAGTTTGTTGTTTTAACCTTCTTCAAGGACCAGCGCAGTCAAATTCAATTCAACTAAAGTAGGAGAAACAGACACCCATCAGCCACCTTTATGCAAAACTAGTTGCATGTCTGTCGGTGGAACCGGTCTCATGTGCGTGGACATGTAAGGTTGGTCTGGGCCGTGTCATCCCACAATACCACTGAATCAAAATAATACGTTGGTGGTAAGCAGTATGACTATCACCGCCCACAGATCTTTGTGTTCTACTCGTGCATATCATCTACGCATAGACCTGGCTCGGATACCACTGTTGGGAAACATTGCATGGAAAAACAAAAAATCTACGCACACGCAATGATCTATTCAAGGAGATGGATAGCAACAAGGGGGGAGTGTGTCTACGTACCCTCATAGACCGAAAGCGGAAGCGTTTGGCAACGCGGTTGATGTAGTCGAACTTCTTCTAGCTCAGACCGATCAAGCACCGAACGTACGACACCTCCGAGTTCTGCACACGTTCAGCTCGGTGATGTCCCTCGTCTTCTTGATCCAGCAAGATGTTGAGAAATTAGATGAGTTCCGTCAGCACGACGGCGTGGTGATGGTGATGGTGAAGTGATCCGCGCAGGGCTTCGCCTAAGCACCGCAAGAATATGACCGGGGGTGTAAACTATGGAGGGGGGGGCGCCGCACACAGCTAACAATTGATGTTCTGTGTGTTCTAGGTGCCCCCTCCCCACATATATATAGGTGATAGGGGAGGAGAGGCAGCCAGGGGGCACCCCAAGTGGCGCCCCTTTTCCTTTTTTCACCAGAGAAGAAAAGGAAGGGGAAAGACAGAAAGGAAGGGGGGCGAACCCACCGTTTTCCCTCTCCTATTCGGCCACATGCCATAGAGGGGGGCATGCCACCCCTTGTGGGCTGGTGTGGTCCCCTCTCATGGCCCATATGGCCCATATATTCCCCCCGGGGTTCCGGTAACCCCCTCGGTAATCCGATAAATACCCGATACATTCCGGAACACTTCCAGTGTCCGAATACTATCGTCCTATATATCAGTCTTTACCTCTCGACCATTTAGACACTCCTCGTCATGTCCGTGATCTCATCCGGGACTCCGAACAACATTCAGTCACCAAATCACATAACTCATATAATACAATATCGTCATCGAACGTTAAGCATGCGGACCCTACGGGTTCGAGAACTATGTAGACATGACCGAGACACTTCTCCGGTCAATAGCCAATAGCAGAACCTGGATGCTCATATTGGATCCTACATATTCTACGAAGATCTTTATTGGTCAAACCATTATGACAACATATGTTACTCCCTTTGACCATCGGTATGTTACTTGCCTGCGATCGGCGGTATCTGCATACCTAGTTCAATCTCGTTACCGGCAAGTCTCTTTAATCGTTCCGTAATACATCACCTCGTGACCAACTCCAGTCA
The DNA here is from genome assembly GCF_003073215.2 of Triticum urartu. NCBI lineage: Eukaryota > Viridiplantae > Streptophyta > Magnoliopsida > Poales > Poaceae > Triticum > Triticum urartu. The sequence continues at coordinate 427,355,147 of NC_053026.1, forward strand.
TTTGCTTGCAAGCTTATGATGTGTATTACCGAGAGGGCCCAGAGATACCTCTCCGATATTCGGAGTGACAAATCCTAATCTCGATCTATGCCAACTCAACAAACACCTTCGGAGATACCTGTAGAGAATCTTTATGATCACCCAGTTACGTTGTGACGTTTGATAGCACACAAGGCATTCCTCCGGTATTCGTGAGTTGCATAATCTCACAGTCGAATGAATATGTATTTGACATGAAGAAAGCAATAGCAATAAAACTGAGCGATCATTATGCTAAGCTAATGGATGGGTCTTTTCCATCACATCATTCTCCTAATGATGTGATCCCGTTATCATATGACAACTCATGTCCATGGTTAGGAAACCTTAACCATCTTTGAATAACGAGCTAGTCAAGTAGAGGCTTACTGGGGACATGGTATTTGTTTATGTATTCACACATGTATTTAGGTTTCCGATCCATACAATTCTAGCATGAATAATAAACCTTTATCATGAATAAGGAAATATAAAATAACAAATTTATTATTGCCTCTAGGGTATCTTTCCTTCAATTACTCACTCCTGGCAGTGAGCATCGTGAAATTGGTGATGGAGGATGGTTGATGGTGACGAAGACGGAAGATCCCCCTCTTCGAAGCCCCGAGCGGACTCCAGATCTGGCCTCCAGATGAAGAACATGAGGTGGCAGTGGCTCCGTATCGTAAAACACGATGAAACTTCCTCTCCTATTTTTTCTTGAGAAATAGGAATTTATAGAGTTGGAACTAGGGTCAACAGAGCCTCAAGGTTTGGATATAATTTATAGAGATGAAACGCGATGAAACTTCCTCTCCTATTTTTTTCTTGTGTTCATATATAAGCTTAAATAATACCTAGGTTTTTAGCAAAGATCATGACTAACCATGCAAACAATAAATCTTAGAAATTATATTTATTCATATCAATGGCATAATCAACTAGCGAGCAATAATAAATATTTCAAATGCCAACACTTTGTCAAAACAATCATGATATAATATGAGAATAATGGTATCTCGCTACCCCTTTCTGAGATTGCAAGACATAAACACAGAGCACCTCCAAAGTTCAAGCAGCGAGTAAACATTGTAATTCATGGTGGAAGAGATCCAGTCATGATGCACACAACATTAACTATACACAATGCATGAGAATGAAAACAATGCTCTCAGGACTAGTGCTTATTTGAGAAGGTGATGACTCAACATAAAAGTAAATAGATAGGCCCTTTGCAGAGGAAAGCAGGGAATTGCAGAGGTGCGAGAGCTCAAAGCTTAAATCAGAGATAAATATAATTTTGGGAGGTATACCTTTCCTGTCAATGTTATGACCAAGAGTTATCTATATCTTCCATGCTAAACACACTAGATAGTTCCCAAGCAAAAAAGGTAAATTTTACTCCACCTCCACCAACAAACACAAGCCATGGCTAGCCGAATCCTCGGGTGCCCTCCATACCATCAACAGTCTGAGGGAGTTTGTTTCATTATTATTGTAATTTTGATTATGGGACTAGGCATCCCGATTACCAGCCCCTCTAGTGCAAGGACGAGTGAATAAACACTCATCATGATAATAACCTGCTTAGCATGGAAGATACTGACCGCCCCCAGTCGCTCCATGAGCGATATGGGCACACAAAACAGAGGTTCGTTTGAATTTTTAGAGGTGGCACATGCAAATTTACTTGGAACGGCAGAGTAATACCACATATAGGTAGGTATAGTGGACTCATCTGGAATAACTTTACTTTTAAGGATTTTGATGCACAAGCAGTATTCTCGCTTAGTACAGGCAAAGACTAGCAAATAGGTTGAGAAGCGATGAACTAGAGAGCAAAAACGGTCATAATCATGCACTATGAATAATTAACATTGAATACTAGAATGAGTAGGATATAAACACTATGAACATAAATATCGTGGAGGCTATTGATACGTATCCAACTTATCTATAATTTTTTGATTGTTCCATGCTTTTATATATCATTCTTTGATGTTTTACAATCATTTTATAGCAACTTTATAACATTTTTGGGGACTAACCTATTGACATAGTGCCAGTTGCTATTTTTTGCTTGTATTTTACTTCCCAGAAAATCAAAACCAAACGGAGTCCATACGCAGCGAAAATTTTTGGATTTTTTCTGGACCAGAAGACACATGATGGGCCAAAGAAGTACCAGAGGGGGGCTCCGAGGGGAGCAAAACCCACCAGGGTGTGCCTGGAGGCCCAGGCGCGCCCTGGTGGGTTGCGCCCACCTCGGCCGCCTCCCGCACTGCCTCCTTACTCTATAAATACCCCGAAAATCCAAAAACCCTAGGGGAGTCGACGAAACACAATTCCAGCCGCCACAAGTTTCAGAAACACCAGATCCAATCTAGACACCATCACGGAGGGGTTCATCATCCTCATTGGTGCCTCTCTGATGATGCGTCAGTAGTTCATTGTAGACCTTCAAGGTCCATAGTTAGTAGCTAGATGGCTTCCTTTCTCTCTTTTGATTCTCAATACAATGGTATCTTGGAGAACTATTTGATGTAACTCTTTTTGCAGTGTGTTTGTTGGGATCTGATGAACTTTGAGTTTATGATCAGATCTATTTTATCCATGAAAGTTATTTGAGTTTTGATCTCTTATATTCATGATTACTTATAGCCTCGTATTTCTTCTTCGAATCTTTGGTTTAGTTAGGTCGACTAGATCGATTTTTCTTGCCATGGGAAGAGGTGCTTTGTGATGGGTTCAATCTTACGGTGCTCAATCCCAGTGACAGAAGGGGACCTGACACGTATGTATTGTTGCTATTGAGGATAACAAGATGGGGTCTATTGATAACCCACAAGTATAGGGGATCGCAACAGTTTTCAAGGGTAGAGTATTCAACCCAAATTTATAGATTCGACACAAGGGGAGCCAAAGAATATATGAAGGTATTAGCAGCTGAGTTGTCAATTCAACCACACCTGGAGATTAATTATCTGCAACAACATGATTAGTAGCAAAGTAATATGATAGTTTTGATAATAGTGACAACAACAATGGTAACAGTAACAGTGATAACAATAGTTTTGTAGCAAGTGCAACAATAACGATAGCAATAGTAACTTAGCAAGAACAATATAAGATAAATTCGTAGGCATTGGATTGGTAATTTGTTTGATGATATTCATCATGTGACAGTCATAACCTAGGCCGATACGGCACTAGCTCCAGTTCATAAATATAATGTAGGCATGTATTTTGTAAATAGTCATACGTGCTTATGGAAAGAACTTGCATGACACCTTTTGTCGTACCCTCCCGTGGCAGCGGGGTCCAAATGGAAACTAAACGATATTAAGGCCTCCTTTTAATAGAGAACCAGAACAAAGCATTAACACACGGTGAATACATGAACTCATCAAACTACGATCATCACCGGGAGTTGTCCCAACTATTGTCACGCCGGTGTTGCCGGATCATAACATGTAGTAGGTGACTATAACTTGCAAGATCGGATCTAGAACATGGATATAGTGGTGATAACATAAACGGTTCAGATCTGAAATCATGGCACCCGGGCCCAAAGTGACAAGCATTAATCATGGCAAAGTTATAGCAACATCAATCTCAGAACATAGTGGATACTAGGGACCAAGCCCTAACAAAACTAACTAGATTACATGATGAATCTCATCCAACTCCTCACCGACCAGCGATCCTACGAAGGAATTACTCACTCCCGGTGAGGAGCATCATGGAATTGGCGATGGAGAAGGGTTGGTGATGACGAAGAACGAAGATCCCCCTCTCCGGAGCCCCAAACGGACTCCAGATCTGGCCTCCCGATGAAGAAGAGGAGGTGACGGTGGCTCCGTCTCATGGATCGCGATAATTCTTTCTCCCCCATTTTTAAGAAAAATAGGATTTTATAGCGTAGGTTTCAGGGTCTGCGGGGCCACCAGGTGGGGACAACCCACCTGGGCGCCAGGAGGGGGGCGCGCCCTGGTGGGTTGTGTCCGCCTAGGTGCCCCCCTCCGGTGGATCTTAGCTCCAGAAATTCTCTTTATTGATATAAAAAATCCTCGCAAAGTTTTGTTCCATTTAGAGAACTTTTATTTCTACACAAAAACAAGACCATGGTAGTTCTGCTGAAAACAGCGTCAGTCTGGGGTTGGTTTCATTCAAATCATGCAAATTAGAGTCCAAAACAAGAGGAAAAGCGTTAGGAAAGGTAGATACGTTGGAGACGTATCAACTCCCCCAAGCTTAAACATTTACTTGTCCTCAAGCAATTCAGTTGATAAACTGAAAGTGAAAAAGAAAAACTTTTACGAACTCTTATGCTCTTGTTTGCATAAATAAGCTTAAACAACACCCAGGTTTTCAGCCACTATTATAACTAACCATGCCGACAATAACTCTTAAAGATTATATTAACTCATATCAATGACATAATCAGTTAGCGACCAATAATAAGATATCTCAAATAGCAACATGTTGTCAAAACAACCATGATATAATATGACAATAGTGGTATCTCGCTAGCCCTTTCTGAGACCACAAAACATAAATGCAGAGCACCTCCAAAGTTCAAGCAACGACTAAAAATTGTAATTCATGGTAGAAAAGATCCAGCCATGATGCACCCAACATTAGCTACACACAATACATAAGCAGGACAGCAGTGCTCTCAGGTTCCTTATTTTAGAAGGTGATGACACAACATAAAAATAAATAGATAGTCCCTTCGCAAAGGGAAGCAGTGATTTGCAGAGGTGTCAGAGCTCAAGTTCTAAAACAGAGGTAAATAATATTTTGAGACGTGCACCCTTCTTGTTTACTTCACGACCATCAGTTATCAATATCTTCCATGCTAAGCACGCCAGTGGCAGTTCCCACGCGATAAAAGTAAAGGTTTTGACTCCATTGGGAGTTTTTGTTTGATTATTTGTAAGCTTTTTCTGTTTGCAGTTTGGGACTAGGCATCCCTATTACCGCCCTTTTCTTGTGCGATGGTGAGTAAATAAACACTCGACCTGAGAATAACCCGCTTAGCATGGAAGATACCGACCACCTCCTATCGTTCCATGAACGATCCGGGCACACAAAAAGGATATTTATTAGAAGTTTTTAGAGGTGGCACATGCAAAATTACTTAGGATGGCATGGTAATACCGCATATAGGTAGGTATGGTGGACTCATCTGGAATAACTCGGGTTCAAGGTTTTTGATGTACAAGCAGAATTCCCACTTAGTACAGGCGAAGGCTAGCAATTAGATTGAGAAGCGGCCAGCTAGAGAGCAACAACAGTCATGAACATGCATTATGCATAAGTAACATTGGACACTAGCATGAGTAGCATATGAACACCATGAACATAAATATCATAGAGGCTATGTTGGTTTTGATTCAACTACATGCATGAACATGTGCCAAGTCAAGCCACTCGAACATTCAGAGGAGGATACCATATCATGATACTACATCACAATCATTTGAACGCAATGTTGATATCCAAGATAAATCATTATCCACTCCTAGCTACTTATGCATGGCATGAGAAACTATAATCTCTAATTGTCATTGCAAACATGTTTAATCATAATGGGCTGAATCATGTATACTAGGTTAAACATATTTACAAAAACAGAACAAGTCGAGTTCATACCAGTTTCTCTCTGCCACGGCTAGTTCATCAAATATCGTCATTATTGCCTTTCACTTGCATGACCAAACGATGTGAAAATAATAATAGTGCAAGAGTGTCGTGGACTAAGCTAGAATCTGCAAACTTTTATTCAACAGGAGAAGACAAGGTAAAATGGGCTCTTTGTTAGATCAACAATAGTGCATATGAGAGCCACTCAACATTTTCATCGTGGTCTTGTCCTCAGTAAGACTCGAATAAAAATAAAATAAGTTCAGAGAAACACACCGAAATATTTTTGGAGTTTTTTGGTTTTCTTGAACAAGCAAATAAAAGGGAAAAGCAAAAACGAGAAAAACTATTTACAGGGAAAGCTCCCAACAAGCAAAAGAAGAACAAGGTAATCTTTTTGGGTTTTCTTTTTAGTACTATAACTAAGCATGCATAGAAAGTAAACTAGCTACAACTAATAATAATATTTTTTTGGTTTTTCTAAGGTTTTTAAAACACACAAGAAGAAAGTGAAAAAATAAAATTAAGCATGGATGATACAATGAAAAAGTGGAGATACTGACAACTGGAATAAGTGGACATGAATATAAAGTCGGTGGAAACACGTACTCCCCCAAGCTTAGGCTTTTGGCCTAACTTGGCAGTCGATCAGAAGCCTGGATAGTAGTCAGTGTGGCTCATGGAGGCTCTCGGTGCGGATGCCTCGGCCTGCCGTGCTGCCTCAACTGCCGCGTTGTGGGCTCGAGCCTCGCTCTCAAGAACAAAATATCTTCCCTTGTTGTGATAATCAAAAAGAGTAGGCGCAAGCAAATATGTGTGCACAACAGATGCTTGGTTAAACAACAAGTTATAGGTGAAATTATGAATATCTCCTTTAAGGATCTTATGATTTTTCATAGCATCAAAGTCTAAATACTGCGTGGATAGGATAGGGTCAAAGGGCAAATGTGAAACACCTAGCTCTCTTGCTAAACGTGTGACATAAATCCCACCATAGAAATAGCCACTATTAGCATTGTGTTGTAACCTGCGTGCAACAATCGCCCCAAGATTATAACTTCCATCACCGGTGAGAGCGGTGCGTATGAGGCTCAAGTCTGGAGCACAAAGTGTACTACAATCTTGTTTGCCTACAATACATTTCCCATTGAATAAAGCAAAGTATTGAATTGCGGGAAAATGAATGCTCTTTACTCTACCTTGTATCACTCCCCTCGTCTCACCGTAGCAAAGACAAGTCAAGAATGATTGGTACTCAGCCCTTGGCGGTTCGTCAAGCGAACCCCAGAATGGGAGTTTGCAATGGTGAGCAAATCTCTCTAGTGATATGGTAAATGGATTTTCATACGGTTTAAATGACACCCTAGACTCACGGGGATGAAATTTAAATCCTTTGACAAATGATTCAGTGAGAGTGTGGTGCTGATCACACTTGTCTGAAATGTAGGGACCGAGACCGGCATTGTGAACATATTGCTCAAATTTCTCCTTAAGGCCCACACGCACCATATAATCATCGCATGGCCATAGGCATGTTTTGGTGGCGGCATCTCGAATGGAACTTTCACTTGGTGCAACATAACACCGACGAGCAGAGCTGTCACTAGAACATGCCCCCGAGGATCTCCTCCTCAAAGAACTCCTTCCAAATAGATTCATCATGCTCGCGTACAGTTTTCTGAAAAATTTTGGGTGACAAAAATTTATCAACAAAACTTTACAAGATTGATAGCAACTACTCATAGGGATACATAGATGCCATAGCAAGTATTCAAACTACTTGGAAATCTAAGAATTCAACATGCAAGCTCATCTACAGCAGCACCAAGAGTAGCTAATTATTCAAAATATAAACCACTAAAACAAAAACTAATTGGACAAACGGAGGAGTCACATACCAAGCAACAATCCCCCGAAACAGTTTCGAAAACGGAGCTTCGAGCAAAGAGATCGAAATCCGCGGGTTGAGAGCAAGAATAGAAGAGAGAGAGCAATGGAGAATTTTTTTCTAGAGGTTGGTGATGGTGTGGTGTAAAGAGATAAGTGAGGGGCCCACGTGGGGACCACAACCCACCAGGGCGCGCTTGGGGGTCCTAGCGTGCCTAGGTGGGTTTTGCCCAGCTGGTGCACCTCCCTCTGATATTATTTGCACCAGAAATTCTTAAATATTCAGAAAAAAATCATATTAAATTTTCAGGGCATTCTGAGAACTTTTATTTTTGGGTCATTTTTTTATTGCACGGGAAATTCAGAAAACAGACAAAACATGGCATTTTATTTTATTTAACTAATAAAAACGGAAAAGAAAAGGTAGGGACAGAAGGTAGTGTTTACTAAATTCATCAACTTCATACCTCTCGAAAATGATCCATTAATAGGGCTGATCAAGTCTTATTAACAACCACTTTCGATTAGCATGAAATCGAAGAACTTCCATAAATCACTAAGTTACCTCAACGGGGATATGAATGTCCCCGACAATAAGCATTTCATATTTCTTTTGAACAGTAGGTAGAGGTAGTTGAAAACTTCCAATAGTAATTGTCGGAGATTTTTCAATAACATTAATACCATTCTAATGGAATTGTTTCTTCGAAAAGTGCACCGCATGTTCATTACCATTGATATGAAATGTGACCTTGCTTTTATTGCAATCAATAACAGCCCCTGCAGTATTCAAGAAGGGTCTACCAAGGATAATCAACATGTTGTCGTCCTCAGGCATCTCAAATATAACAAAGTCAGTCAAAATAGTAACATTAGCAACAATAATGGGCACATCCTCACAGATACCGATAGGTATGGCAGTAGATTTGTCAGCCATTTGCAATGATATTTCAGTAGGTGTGAGCTTTTTCAAATCTATTCTTTTATATAAAGAGAAAGGCATAACACTAACAGCAGCTCCTAAATCACATAAAGTAGTTTTCACATAATTCTTTTTGATAGAGCAAGGTATAGTTGGTATCCCCGGATCTCCAAGTTTTTTAGGTACTCCATCCTTAAAAGTATAATTAGCAACCATGGTGGAGATTTCAGCTTCTGGTATTTTCTCTTATTGGTGATGATGTCTTTCATATACTTTGCATAAGGAGGCATTTTAAGGATATCAGTCAAGCGAGTACGCAAAAAGACTGGCCTCAGCATTTCAGCAAAGCGTTCAAATTCTTCATTATCTTTCTTTTTAGTTGACTTAGGTGGAAAGGGCATATGTTTTTGAACCCACGGTTCTCTTTCTTTACTGTGTTTTCTAGCAACAAAGTCTCTTTTGTCATACCTTTTATTTTTAGGTTGTCGGTTATCAAGATCAAGTGGTGGTTCTATCTCAACATCATTATCTGGTTCTTCATTATTTGGTTGACTATCTTCATGAACCTCATCATTAACTTTTCATTATCAGAAGGCGAGTGTTCACTGCCAGGTTGAGTTTCAGCATCAGAGATAGAGACTTCATTATCAGGAGGTTTTTCTACTTTAGGTTCACTAGAGGCATGCAAAGTCCTATCATTTTTCTTCTTCTTTTTCTTTTTAGAAGGACTAGGTGTAGTGGTGTTGTTCCTTTGTGAATCCTGTTCAATTCTTTTTGGGTGTCCCTCAGGATAAAGTGGCTCTTGAGTCATTTTACCTCCTCTAGTTGCAACTCTAACAACAAAGTCGTGTATATTGTTATTCATTTCATCTAGCAACTCTCTTTGGGATTTAGCAACTTGTTCTAACTGGGTTTGTACCATAGAAGCATGCTTTCCAACACCTCTAACATCATTTGAGATTCTAAATAACAAGTCACTCAAGCGAGCAATCATATCAGAATTGTATTTCAATTGTTTCATAACATTTGCATTGAAGTGATCTTGTTTTCTAATATAGTTTTCAAACTCATAAAGGCATTGGCTAGGGTGCATATTATGAGGATTGTCATTATCATTAAACTTCATTAGAGAATTTACCTCTGCCACCTTAGGAAGTGGTGGTGCATTAAGCCCATGCATTTATTCAATAGGAGGTAAATTTTTAACATCCTTGGCTTTAATACCTTTTTCCTTCATAGATTTCTTTGCCTCTTGCATATCTTCAGGACTGAGATATAATATACCCCTCTTATTCGGAGTGGGTTTAGGCGGTGGTTCAGGAAGAGTCCAATCATCATATTTTTCAATATGTTATTCAATAATTCCTCATCTTTCCCAATAGTTCGTTCCCTGAAAACACAACCAGCACAACTATCTAGGAAATCCCTAGAAGCATCGGTTAGTCCATTATAGAAGATATCAACTATTTCATTTTTCTTAAGAGGATGATCAGGCAAGGCATTAAGTAACTGGCAAAGCCTC